>NC_060890.1:1243154-1320654 GCF_014805685.1 Silurus meridionalis | reverse complement strand
GTGCATCATTTCCTGTCTCTCACACACCACATGTAGACTAGTTTCTAAAGCTCACAGTGATCAGGCAGAAGGAAGTAAGAAGTCTGGGGTTAACATGGATGAGACAGAGGGAGTCAGTGATGAGAACATGACTGAGAACAGACACATTCCTGATCATCATCATCATCATTATCATCTATTCTCTGCTTGTGTTCTATATGGTGGATCTTCAGCCTGAATATATTCATTAGAGAACAACATTTAAAATTCTTTTATATTACTATGATGTGGTTCGGTTCTCAGCGTGACACTAAAACAGGTAGTAATAATCACTACTTTTCACTCAAGTCCCCCTCAGAGCTCAAACTTCTTTCCTTTTCTTTCAACTTTCACCAGAGTCTTTTAAAACATCTGTATCTGCCCTTCTGTACTTTTGCCACCTCTGTATGTATGAAAGGATGTGAGTGTGCATAAGTATGTAATTATGTATGTGAGAATGTGTGTATGTGCTTATATGTGAGTGTGTGTGTGTGTGTATGTGCTTATATGTGAGTGTGTGTGTGTGTGTGTGTGTGTGTGTGTGTGTGTGTATACCTGTCCAGGATCATTGTACCACAGCTCGTCGTGCAGTCGGTCGGGGTGTGCTTTCTTACGCTTGATCTCTGCGATCACGTCGAACACCTCGGAGTCGGAGCTGCTGGAGCAACTGCTGTCCCCATCCGAGTCACACTCTGAATCACTCGAGCTCTCGTCTGCAGCGCGCTCACACACACACACACACACACACACACACACACACACACACACACAATAAGTTCTTCATATTCTAAATCAGTATAACAACACATTCTGTAGGAAGTGATGTGCATCTCTAGAAGGTATCTGTGTGGGAAAGAATGAACTCGTACCATGGTCCAGGTCCAGCTTGGTTTTGGGGGGTTCCCACATTGGCCGAGCGGATTTGGCGCGTTCCTGGCGCCGCCCCAGCTCCTCCTCAAAGCGCTCGTACAGGTTCCTCAGTTTACTGGTTCCCACTACGGTCGAGTCGCCCTAGGAGGAAAGGGAGGTTTGGTTTGAAGAGGGGTTGGGGGGTGGGGGGAAACATACGTGGATCGCTAGAGCTAGAGGAGGTGAACGTTACCACTTGGTCCATGGGGTCATTGGAGAAGTAGTTCTCAGCATGAGTGCATCGGATCCAAGCCGGCTTCAGTAACTCTTCCTCCTCCTCGTCCTCAGTTTCTCTGTGGCTTCTTTCTCGGCTTCCTCCGGCTGCATCCACCCTCCTGTCTCTCTCTCTTTCCCGCTCCCGCTCTCGTTCCCGGTCCCTGTCCTTTTCCCTCTCTCTTTCCCGGTCTTCCTCCATCCGGCCGCGTTTTCTCTCTCTGCTTCCTGAGCGGGAGCGCGCTCGTTTGCGGTGCCGGTCCGAGGGAGGTGAGCTTCTGCTCTCCCGGTGACGAAAACGCTCCCTGAGGAGACAAACGTAAGTAAGTAAGCTAACAAGTACACGATACGCATGCAAGTGTCCGTGTCCTGACTGACCTGCTGCGCTCTCGGCTCCGGTGTCTCGGAGGGGTCCGGCCTTTTTCGTTCTCTAAGCGGTACCGTCCTCCGTCCTGCCGCCTCCTGTCTGGACTCCTTTCTCGCTCCCGGCGCTCCCCGTGCCCGCTGTACCCACTGTAGCTGTAGCTTTTGTGCCGCCGTGACCGCTCGGGCGACTTGTCGGTCTTGAAATTATGGAGATACTCCATGGGCTTGAAAGCTCCAGATTCAGAGGGGGGATAGAAATTAGGGGGTAGAGGCGGTAGGTGGGATTGAGGGGGATAATTCATTGAGTAAGGAGGCTGAAAGGGTACAGAAGGAGGCATTGAGGGTGGAGGAGGTGGAGGAGGGGGAACATATGGATACGAGCCCTGAGAAGAGGCAGGGCCACCGGCAGGGACGGGCAAAGGGGGTGGGGGGAAGTTAGGGGGTTCTGGAAAGCCCTGGTGCAGCGGCGGAGGGGGGAAAGGAGGGCGCATGGGGCACTGTGGACCCTGGGAGGGTGCTGGGACGGGGTAAGGAGGGAAATCGGGACGAGGTGGCATGTTGGGTAGGTAGGAGTTGAGGCATTGAGGGCTGTACGTGGAACAGTGGGGCGTCGACTGGTCGTAGGGATAAGGAGGGGGCACAGAGGGTGCAAGGGACGGAGGAGGGGGAAAACGCAGGGGGACAGGGGGGTAATTTTGAGGGGGAGGGCGCCCTCGTGGACATCCCCGTCCAGGATGAAAGGACATTTTCTGAAACAAGGGCAAAAGACAGAGACTATTAGACAAAACAAATCTAACACATAGTACACTTTGTGGAACAAGTCACCCTTTGTAATGCACTACATAGTCCACTTCTAACATTACACAGGAAACCGACTTCTCAAAAACCATTGGAAAACATATGGTGCTCCATATCAGGCTTCCTAATAGACACACAGTGCACTACATAGGGTGTCTAAATCAATCATTTATTCCCTACACAGTGGACAGCTAGGTGCACCAGGGTCCTAAACAAGCAAATAGCTTCAATGTGGATAAATGGTGCACTATGTAGGTTGCCTAGGTTATTAAATGCCTCCCAGTGTAGTGTACATAACTTTAATTTTAAAGAATGTATAGAGCACTGCATGGGTATACCCTATATAGTGCACTTACACAAGGGGACATGCAGTGCACTAGATCAGGGAATGAACACACCCTATATAGTGCACAGGGGTAGTGAGCGAAAAAAAAGAAGCAGAAAGGCTTTTTAGGCAATGTATGAAATTATACATGCAAATGTATGCAAATGTAGCACAAGCTACAGCCGGCTAACAGACAGCAAGCACCTTAATAAACGTCACTAACGCGTTTAAGTGTATTTGTGACACTTTCGGGGAATCTTAGAGACAGTGGGACATCAGAAATTAATCATTATTTATCTAAAGACATAAAAATATCGTGTTCCTACCTGCGCGCGCGAGCCACTTATCGAACTCAATATGCTAGCAGCACTTAAAGTCTCTTAGATGTAGAACCGGAAGTCGCACGAGCGGAGAGTGTATCCTATCAGTTTTATATTTGCATATACATTAATTTCTTAGATGAATACAGAGATAAATGTGAACGCCTCTCGAGGATCCGGTTCACTACAAATCCTCCTGTAATCATCCAAGCTTCTGAGGTTTAGCCTGTGTAAGTCGAGACTCTGGAAGTGAAGGACCGCCGTTTGGCCAATCGAATCGATGCTTGCTAGACTCAGCCAATGAACATCGAGGACGCGCGTCCGCCTGTCAATCGCGTCTCCCAGAAACACAAAGTGGTGATAAGTCCGTTCCTGTAGTAGTGATGGGAAAATCGAATCATTTTGGTGACTCGGTTCTTCGAATCTCGATGAATCGTTTTTATTTATTTTTGTCATTTAGTTCATTTCGTTCCTTTGATCAGAAATCAAATCAAATGTTACGTTTTCAACAGAAGATCCGCAACACGTCTACATACAACAACATACTTTTTTCGAACAATTTTAATATATATATATATATATATATATATATATATATATATATATATATATATACATACAAAATTCACTGTTCGGTTGAATTACGTTGTTCAGCAGGTAGGTTGAAGAAATGCAAAACATAAAACTTATTTATTATTATTTTATTTATTATTAATAACATTTACATTTTGTCATGTATTAGGATTACTGTGGTTGTTACCAGTATCCGTCGTTAGAGGGAGCAAAAGAAAAGAGATGTAAGTAAAAAAAAAAGAAAAGGTGCGTGTGTGTGTGTGTGTGTGTGTGTGTGGTTATCTTAATATAGGCAGAGACGTTACACATTTTGTACACACTAATTGATTATATTGATTACATTTAGTAACCGATTAAAGCACCACTTAAACTGATCAAATAAAAATGAAAACATTAAATAAAATATGTAAATGAAAATATTGTCATTATGGGGTATGGGTTTGTAGAATTTCAAAAAAAATAATGAATTGGAGGATTGCATTCTGTTGTGAATTTGACTTAACATCCCGTTACATCGAACTTGGCTGACGTTACCCCTAAATCGAAGGAGGTCGTTACGGTAACGCCACTGTTCATCGAAGGTCATTCGTGGTATGATGCTGAGTTTTTGAAATTTGCATACTCGTAAATATTCATAGATCCTATGTTTTTTTTTATTAATGAGGAGCATAAAGCGCAGTACACACAGGTTTCCCTCCTTTTTTTTTTTTATTTCTCTCTTTACAGATTGAAAAACCACAATGTTAAAAAGGTGTCAGAGGTAATGTTCATCCACGCACGCACACACACACACACGCTCGCTTGCACGCACACACACACACACACACACACACACACACACACAGAAAAGCCCCGTTAATAATGCCATGATGTCCACTGTTGCAGTAAAAACAATACTCGCTTGCGTACAAAATGATTCGTGTGAAAGATTCCCGGCGTGAGCTCCTTTGTTAAGATCGTTACGGAACACGCACAAAAAAAAAAAAAAAAAGGAAATGAAAGAAAAGGGGGAAGGAGGAAAAAAAGTGTCGCGCGCCCTCCGCCCACCACCGGAAAAAACCTCACCGCTGTTAAAAAAATTCGATAATAACAATAATAATAAAACGAGCCTCGAGACACAGATCTGTTAGTATTTTCATGGAATATGGATAAACCGGACAGGAAGTGAAAGAGAGAGAAACAGGAAGTGTTAGCTTATATTTTCTTATATGAAAAATGATCAAAAACATAATCTCTGAAGGAATCATCATCATCATCATCATCATCATTATAAGTGCCAGACGCTCGTCTTGTGGCTTCTCCGTGTCTTGGTTTGGACCCTCTGCTTCCCGAAACCCGGCCAATCAGTTACAGCATTTGCCAGTGGAGCTCTGATGGGTGGAGTCTTGGAGGTCTACACCTGTCCGTCCCCGCCCACTGGCCCCGCCTCCGCCGGCTTGAGGCTCGCTCTTCGGCAGCTTCTTCGCTGTAGGACAAAAAGAATCAGCAAGGAGCTTTTAGCCAATCGGATTTTCTGATCCAACCAAAGGAGGTGGAGCTAAAGATAAATCCTGCCTCCTGAAGCCCTGCCCCCTTTTTATTATTCAGAAAAACACTTGTGGTACAGAAAATAGCAACGTGTGCATTTTGTGTGTGTATGTCTGTGTGTGTGTGTGTGTGTGTGTGTGTGTGTGTGTGTGTGTGTGTGTTTTGACTTACCAATGGCCATAAATATCTCGTTGACGTTCATGGCGGTTTTGGCTGAAGTCTCCATGAACAGCAGGCCGTTATCATCAGCGTACGCCTGTGCTTCCTGTACACACGTCACACCCATAAAAGGCCAATCCAACGCACACGTACACACACACACACACACAAGTACACGTACACACACACACACGTACACGCGTACAGACACGCACGTACACGCACACACACTCGCGCACAGACACAGACACACGCACACACACATGCGCGCTGGTACCTGGAAGTCGACGGCTCTCTTGTTAGCGAGATCAGCTTTATTGCCAGACAGAGCGATTACAATGCTGGGACTCGCCTGTTTCTGCAACTCGTTTACCCAGTTCTTCGCTCGTACAAATGTGTCCTACACACACACACACACACACACACACACACACACACACACAGTAAGAGAGTGAGAAACTGCATGAATGGAAAAATAATAAGTGTGTAAAGAGGTAAGTGAGAGAATCCGAGAGTGAGTGAAAGAGTGAGTGAGTGAGGAAGGAGTAGACACAGGGTGAATGAATTATTAAACGAGTAAATGAGTGAATAAAGAAGTGAATGTGGGTAAGCGAGTGAACGAATGAGTGAGTGAGCGAGTGAGTGAAGGAATGGCGTAAATGATGGCGTGAGCTGCGTTTCCCCGCACCGTGTTCGTGATGTCGTAGACGATGATGGCAGCCTGAGCTCCTCTGTAGTACATCGGCGCCAGGCTGTGGTAGCGTTCTTGTCCGGCTGTGTCCCAAATCTCAAACTTCACTGTTGTGTCGTCCAGACAGACGGTCTGCGTGAGGAACGCCGCTGTACACCAAACACACAGAAACAAACAAAACATCAGGATCGCTCCGTTTTATCCTTTCATCTGTAATAAAAGCCATCGCAGGAGAAGGATCGAAAACCTCCAATGGTGCTCTCCTGGTACTCATGGAACTGGCCCTTGACGAAACGCAGAACCAGACTGGACTTCCCAACGGCCGACTCGCCCAGCAGAACCAGCTTAAACTGGCAGATCTTATTCCCCGCGGCCGGCCCGTTGGGTCGACCCGCCATGACGACGTGGATCCTGACGCTCAGACACCGACAGATGACCGGGGGGTCGGTCTGAAACAAGAACATAAGTATCTTTGTACAGAGGTTTAAAAAGCTACTCAGGAGAACCATGTCCAAATCTCATTCATCTTACAACAACATATTTCATCCTTTCAGTATAATTTGGTTCAGTATAATTCAGAAAATAATTCGGTTCAGTATAATTCAGTATATAATTCAGTTCAGTATAATTTAGTTTATAATTCAGTTCAGTATAATTTAGTTTATAATTCAGTTCAGTATAATTCAGTTCAGTATAATTCAGTATATAATTCGGTTCAGTATAATTCAGTATATAATTCGGTTCAGTATATAATTCGGTTCAGTATAATTCAGTTTATAATTCGGTTCAGTATAATTCAGTTTATAATTCGGTTCAGTATAATTCAGTTTATAATTCGGTTCAGTATAATTCAGTATATAATTCGGTTCAGTATAATTCGGTATATAATTCGGTTCAGTGTAATTCAGAGTATAACAGATTCATCACCACAGCCTTATGGCACAGTGTCCAAATTCAGCTCTTCACTTCCTCCGAGACCTGATCACAATCATCATCAGGATCATAAACATGATCACCTGGTGACGTCATTTCCGGTGGGGACTCACCTGCTAGTTTAACCGTGTTGACGTCATTTAAATGCTAGTCAGCAGCGCCCTGTTTAGCTTTGCTAGCTTAGCCCCTCTGCCGTCTCAGGCACATGCGGCTTTACATTTATATTTTACTCAGTAAATGTTTTTGTAATTTCAGTATCACTCGGTCGTTTATCTACAATTTTATACGCGTTTATCCAAAGTTCCGGACGCAGCGCTAACTCCTGGGCTAGCACCTAGCATAGCTAACGAGACTTCAGCTTGCAGGCTAGCTGGATCAAACTTTATTTAACTAAACCCAGTACACATCTGCGAGACACTCACCTCGGCGCTCCTGTGGTTTTGATTTAAAAACGGTCGAATGTTGTGTATTTTTATCCCAAACCGCAAAATGTCTGACTTTTCCCTTTCACTTCTTTCCTTGTCAAAACATGACAGCTTTTTTTTCCCTTCCCGGTGTTTTTACCTACCCGTATTCACACAAACCCCGCCTCCTTCTTACTGATTGGGTAGTTTCACAACCAAAAGCCACGACCCAGGGGTTTAAACCAATCAGAGCGCGGAACACGACACACACACACACACACACACACACACACACACACACACACACACACACACACACACACACACACACACACACACACACACACACTACTAGCCAATCATGCAGCGGGAGGCGGGGTTTCCGTAAAACGGGCAGGAAAATAAAAATAGTTGCTTTTGGCCTCGTTCCCCGACACCAAACATTACTTCCGGATCCGGGTAACTTGCGGCTAGCCAATCAGAGCGGGCCAATGAAAAACGCGGAAATGACCGCAGTATCCTGGAAACTACTGCGATTGAAGTCAACAAACAAAACAATAAATACAGTTTTAATATCATTAATTTGATAAAAACATCAAACAATATTCATTTTGTATTTGAAAAACGTTTAAATACGTGAAAATAAAGTTACACGCCATTTTGCTAACAAAATAATACCTCGAATTGTCACAGCAATACATTTACATATTTGCAAATATAAACAAGTGCTTCAAATGTTTGAAATTGCTTTCACTCGTGATTAGATTTAATGCTTTAAAATTTAAATACGCTACTTCCGGATTTGGTTTTGCATGTAGTTAGTTTGTCCACAAGATGGCGCCAGAATCAACCGTTTCGATGGCGCCCCTTTTTTTTTATATACTTAAAATCAGAAATATTATTAAAAACATTTATAATGACTATTCAAATACTATTTTTGTATTATTTCTTAAAAATCTAATATAAATGTATATAAACATTAATAAGGCCAGGTTCAGACTTGCTGCAGTTCGACTTTTCCTTCAGATGTTTGTGTTGAGTTTTTATAGAGTATCCTGAGCTGTCCATGTCCACTGTCATTGCTTTGTGTGTGTGTGTGTGTGTGTGTGTGTGTGTGTGTGTGTGTGTGTGTGTGTGTGTGTGTGTGTTCTGCTCTCTGCTCTGTAGAAGTGGGCTAATATTTTTAGCGCTGCCCTATTTTCTCCACAGGCCTGACGTCGTCAATTCTATTCCAGTGTCTTTGTGAGTTTAAACAAAGAAAGGGGCAGAAAAGAATTTTTTTTACATCTGCTAAATTTGCTAGCACAAGCAAGCCTCCGAGAAGCCGGAATTATGCAATACAGCTCAGGAATTAGGTGTGCTAGTTTTAGTTCCTAAAAAGACACAAAGTACACAGAGTCGCTAACCCTGAGGAAGCTCATTCGCTGTAACCGGGTGGCTTCAGGTCGCTAGAAAGTGATCAGGAGGAACTTTACACCTTTGGCGTTTTTGGTTCTGGTTTAAAAAAATAGGCAGATTTAAAGGTCACTGTATTTCTCTGTCTCACACATTTAAGGAATGTTTTCATCTCGCCTGCTAAGTTCATTCGTCAGTTAGCTCGTTTATCAAAATCCTGAGGTATTTATTTCAACATTTGTTCGAATAAAAATAAAAAGAATGAGAATATTATGAAGAAAACTGTCCGATGTCTCAGTCTGTTACTCCAAGTACATTACATTGAAAACATTTGGCAGACATTTATCAAGAGCAGCTTACATTTATCTCATTTGTACAACTAAGCAGCCACGGAGTTAAGGGCCTTGCTTAGGGGCCCAGGAGTGGCAGCGTTGTGTGGCTGAAATTTGAACTCATGACCTTTGGATTTACAGTACAATGTCCAAAAGCCAAAGTCCAATATAAAAGTCCAATGTTAAAAGTCAATTATCAAAATTACAAAGCACAAAGTCCAGTAACCAAAGTCCAATATTCAAAGTCAAATGTTCAAAGTCCAATGTCCAAAGTTTAGTATCCAAAATCTATTGTTCAAAGTCCAATATCCAAAGTCTAATGTTCAAAGTCCCATATTCAAAGTTCAATGTGCAAAGTCCAATGTCCATAATCCAAAGTCCAATATCCAAATTCCAATGTTCAAAGTCAAATATCCAAAGTCCAATGTTCAAAGTTTAGTATCCAAAGTCGAATGTTCAAAGTCAAATATCCAAAGTCCAATGTTCAAAGTCCAATGTCGAAAGTTTAGTATCCAAAGTCTAATGTTTAAAGTCCAATATTCAATGTTCAAAGTCCAAAATCCAAAGTCTAATATCCAAAGTCTAATAGTTAAAGTCCCATATTCAAAGTTCAATGTGCAAAGTCCAATGTCCATAATCCAAAGTCCAATATCCAAAGTCCAATGTTCAAAGTCAAATATTTATAGTTTATTGTTCAAAGTCCAATGTCAAAAGTTCAACGTCCGTTACCCAAAGTCAAATATCCAAAGTCTAATGTTAAATGTAGTTATGTTCAAAGCATAATGTATGAAGTCCAATATCCAAAGTCCGATGTTTTAACCGCTAAACTTCCTCTGAGTCACAGTACAGTCTGGAGTCACACACAAATCAATTCTTATTAATGAATGCCTTTGAACCATGACGTGCATTTGTGTGCATGTGTGTGTGTGGTCCCTATTGTGAGAAAATTAAGCTAAACGTCGTCTTGGTTCTGACTCAGGAGTCGTCATGACCCCCGCCGATGTCTCCGTCTGAAGGACGTCTCAATATTTAATGTGCTGCGCATTTCATTTACATAATTGGGCATTAATGTGGCACGAGCCTCTCGTTTTAAACTCGGTGACACACCTATGACAGCAGGAGGTAACTCTCTTTGTCACACACACACACACACACACACACACACACACACACACACACACACATACACACGGAGCCTGGGAAAACAAGGTCGTCAAGGACACCGACACCGCTGAGAATCAGTGTGTCTGTTTGCGTGTGAGTTTCCGTGCGAGCATTTCGGGTTGATTTCTGCAACACACACACACACACACACACACACACACACACACTCAAAGCATGTAGGATGATCAAAAAAACAGAGATTGAGACAAAGACAAAGCGAGACAAGTCAGAGACAAAGAGAAATAAAAGCAAGAGAGAAAAATACAGGCAGAATAGAAAGCGAGTGATGAACAGACAGAGAGATGGAGTGAATAAATGAGTGGCGCAGGTTATTAAATGGATAGAAAGATTGACAAGACATTCTCATAACAGCAACACAAGAAACTCCGTTACATTACGGCGCAATAAAGTGGAATATCCGAGACTCACACACACACACACACACACACACACACACACACACACACACACACACACACACACAGAGTTCTGATTGACTGTTGTGCTCTGTGATGAATTTGTGAAACTAACTGTTGAAAAGTATGAATGAATTGAGACACAGACAGATGGCTGGAGAAAAGAAAAGAGAGAGAGAGAGAGAGAGAGAGAGAGAGAGAGAGATAGACAAAGATAGAGATACTGAAGATAGAAGAGAGAGAGGAGAGAGACAAGGAGAGAGAGTGGAGAAAGATGGAGAGAGAGAGAGAAAAAGGGAGAGAGGGAGGAGAGAGACAAAGGGAAAGAGGAGAGAAAGAGGAGAGAGAGAGAGAGAGAAAGAGAGCGAGACGAAGGGAGAGAGAAGAAAAATAGGGGAGAGAGAGAGAGAGAGAGAGAGAGAGAGAGGGAAAGATGGAGAGTAGCAGAGAGAAGTGGAGCAGTGAGGCAGTGAGGTGTAGAAACGCACACAGAGACACCACACCTTCGAGCGGATGAACGACAGAGCGAACAGTAAAGAGAAAGAGGACAGGGATGATAAAGAACCAGAAGGAAACTGATAAAGGACATAAAGAAGGACGGAAGGATGGACTGAAGACCAGGAGATTGAAGTAATTCGGACTACACACTCTCTATTTCTCTAAGAAGAAAGGCACAAAAGAGAGAGAGAGAGAGAGAGAGAGAGAGAGAGAGAGAGAGAGAAAACAAGAGGAAGAAACAGTTGAAAGAAAGACGAGGGGAATCCCTCCTTCGTCTATTTACCCTATGGGGTAGTTCAGGCTAATCCGAAGCCCCCCTCGACTCAGAGGATGGAGTGAGTAGAGAAAAGGGGGTCCAGACAGACAGACAAAGAGAGACAGAGACACGGCGACAGGAAGGCAGACGGGTCGTGTGTCACCATGCCGGTGATGAAGGGGCTTCTCGCCCCACAAAACACTTTCTTGGACACCATCGCTACTCGCTTCGACGGCACCCGTGAGTCACACACACAAACACAAACACAAACACACACACACACACACACACACACACACACACACACACACACACACACACACACCTGCTATTTACTGTAAACTTTGGGGTTCCCTCTAGCTGAGAGTGCAACTGTTAAAGAAGCTGGTTAGATCATTGGCATAAAATGTGCATATATTTGCACATATATATATATATATATATATATATATATATATATATATATATATATATATATATATATATATATATAGCATAAATATATTTTGTTACATAAATTACATACAAATATATATTTCCATATTTTAATAACATAATATAATATATTTTTATCAATTTTGCAAACATGTTGATATACATTTTATGCAAATGTATATTATATTATACAAATATGAATATATTTTGATGTAATATATAATATATATACTATAATATATAATATATAATTTTTTTTACAATTATTAATATAAAAAAAAAAATTAAGACAAAATGATATATATATTTTAGGGCTGTCAAAATGAACGCAGATTTTATTTTAACGACACTAATTTTATTAACGCTGGATTAATACGGCGGACATTTTTGTTTGACCATATTTTATCAACAAATTAAAGAAATAAATATAAAAGAGGTGAAATTAAAACTTTTATTATATACTTTTATTTACTTAGATATAAAAAGAAAATGATAAACTCAACCGAAAAATGATTTTTAATCACTAAATATTTGTTTTGCTGATACGCCAAGTCTGAAATCGAGCACCGAAATCCATCACTCCGCACACATCCGGCAATTAAAACCGTCCGTGTGGAAACAGCAAAAGTTCCGTTTGGTGTCCTGACGATTTTCATCATTTTTTTTTCAATGATATTTTTACCAATATAATTAATTTGACTACTACACTGATGACTAGTCATTCCCAGCTCCGAATACTGCGTCCTGATTGGTCAGAAGGTGTTCATGAATTCTCTATAACAACAGTGCTGACAGTGGTGCAGGTTATCGTTAACAAATTATCGCTTCCATAGTAACGGCTCAATGACAGTAGGATTGTTGCTGATATCCCTTGAGCAGAGTTTATTCATCGAACATTTCTGACATTTCCAAAAAAAAAAAAAAAAAAAAACAATGTCAGCAATTTCGCTGCTCATGTGGTAACCTTGAGGATGAGCGTCTTTGGTTGTACTCCATAAAAACGTATGTAATTTGAGGTGTAAGTCCCTGTAACTTCGCTGTGTTACCTTATTGTGTTCACCAGTACTGTTGCATCTGTTCATGTACGACCACAATGTCGTAATTACGAGTTAGAAACTCGTATTTGTCCATCAACCTCGAAATTTCCGCCAAGCCTGTTAAGTATGAACATGAGACTTAGAACAGAGGGGTTTTATAAACTTTCACCTGCTGTACAAACATCACATAAGAACCGAAAAACGATACAAAAATATAGAAAAAAACTAAATCTATATGGTCAAAAGTTGAGCATAAATTTGGTGTGGAAGATGTGGAACATCCCATTCTACATCCAGTTCCCATTTACTGTTATGATAAGCTCCACACTTCTGGGAAAATGTTCCACTAGATGTGATATTCGTGCAAATACAGGGGTGTTAGTGAAAGAAGCTACTGATGTAGGATAGAAAGTGAGGAGGTTCCTGATTCACATTCATTCCATTAGGGACGGAGCTTTATAGCAGGAGATCTCCAAACCTGGAACGAGTTTTGGGACTCCTAGTTGAGCTGAAGGGAAAATTTTATTCTGCTGCATCCGAAGACGTCCTACACAATTGTGGGACCAATTTTTCTGGAGGAACTTCATAATCTCAACCTCCACTTTCATAACTACGATCTTTCCGAGGACTCGATCGTCTCTGGGACTTAATTTTGCCTGGACATTTTCGGATGTTAGTTTCTTAGTTTTTGCTCCAACGTCCTTCTTTCTTCACTGGAACTTTATAAAAGAAATTTAAAAATGTTAAAAATCCTGCCAATTGTTTTTTTTTATCATTACAGGGACTTTGTTGCCTGTTTTTAATGATCGTGATGGATTTTCTGTAGATTCCTGGCCATGTTTTCACCCACACTCACACCCACACCCACACTCACACGCACACTGCAGACACTATGGACGTCTCAGTTTTTACTCCAACGTCCATCTTTCTTCACTGGAACATTATAAAAGAAACAAGCAAAAAAAAAAAGCGAATATAAAATCAGGACTTGAAAATTACTGACACACGAACATGAAAATATAAGATGCTTTGCTACAGTATGCTGTGGTCTCTCTCTCTTTCTCTTGCTCTGTCTTTCTCTGTGTCTTTTTTCTTTTTCTCTTTCTTTCTCTTTCTTTCTTTGTGTCCTTCTGTGTGTCTTGGTTGATCTTTCTTTCTTTCTTTCTTTCTTTCTTTTTATTGGTTCTTTCTTTCTGTTTATCTTTTTATTAATTTTCCTTGTTTTCTTTCCTTCTTTTTTAATTGGTTCTTTTCATTTATTGTTCGATGTTTTCTTTCTTTCATTCCTTCTCTCTCTTTTCTGTCTTTTTCATGTCTCTCTGTGTCTCTTTGTCGCTCTTTCTTTCTTTCTTTCTTTCTTTCTTTCTTTCTTTCTTTCTTTCTTTCTTTCTTTCTGTCTTTCTCTCTTTATTCTTGAGATTGATGCGCTACAACAAATTCTGTAAATCTGCAAAGTTCGCCGTCACTGGTACCTATTGCTATTATGTCTCTCGGTCTTTCTGTCTTTCTGTCTTTCTGTCTCTTTCTGTCTTTCTGTCTCTCTCTGTCTGTCTGTCACTTTCTGTCTCTCTCTCTGTCTTTCTGTCTCTTTCTTTCTTTCTGTGTCTCTCTCTGTCTTTCTGTCTCTATCTGTCTCTCTCTCTGTCTTTCTGTCTCTATCTGTCTCTCTCTCTGTCTTTCTGTCTCTCTGTGTCTCTCTCTGTCTTTCTGTGTCACTCTCTGTCTTTCTGTGTCTCTCTCTGTCTTTCTGTGTCTCTTTGTCTCTTTCTGTCTTTCTGTGTCTCTCTTTGTCTCTCTCTTTACCCTCCTCTTGTTGTTTATGTACCAGAGCATTGGGCTCATGGGAGCAGTTGTCAGGTGACAGCACTGTTTGTGTATTGTGTTCATTTTGACACAACAGCACACATCCATCCATCTATCCATCTATCCATCTATCTATCTATCTATCTATCTATCTATCTATCTATCTATCTATCTATCTATCTATCTATCTATCTATGACAGTAGTGTCCTCACAGATCAGAGGATTTTGCGTTGTCTCTGTAACAGGACGCTCTGGTGTGTGTTTTTTCTTCACCTGGTTCTCTTTTTTCTCTCGTCCGAAGTTAATAAGACGGAAATCATTCCTTACGATGTTTCCCTTGAAAGTGCGACTGGAGGAAGAGATAAATGAAGAAGGAAAAGCTGGCATCTGCTTTTGGCTTTGCCTGTGTGTTCGGCTCCCACAAAGACAGCTGCACACACACACACACACACACACACACACACACACACACACACACACACACACTCTAGGCACAGCAACATCCTTCCTTGCAGCAGCGGGAGTCTCTGCGCAGCTCAAAATAGCTTCATCTAGTTGCCAGGAGATCAGCTGTAAGCAAAGTCGAAGCGCCCTGAGCTTCCTGATCACACGACAACAACTTTAACATGTCAGTGGAACATCTCCCCGAGCCTGAGCCGAGCGTCCCTTAATGACTAGAAGGTGCGAGTTCACGATGTAAACCTGAAATGCTTTCCAGGATATAAAAAAAAGAAATATATAAATATATAAATGTCACATCGATCGCCCAGGAAACGCTCACACACGTGGAGCTTCAGTGGGGAGGAAAAGCTGGAAGATCTACCTGAGTTGTGGAGATGTTCAGGATCTTCCGAAACCAACCCTAGTTCGACACTCAGGAAAGAACGAAAGTGACAGTAATATTTAGATGGGATTAGGGTTTAATGTAGTTAATCCACACTGGATTGTTAGATCACATGACCAAGGAAAGACTCTGGGACCGTTTTATTTCTGGACAGGAGTGAAGAATGAAGGCCAGCGCGTGGGAATGGAGTCTCTTAATCACGGAGTATCTACTTCAGCATGTCACTCAGTGTTGGTCAAACCTCCAGGAGGAAAGACTGCATTTCAAACCCTGCATTACCCAAGCTTCAGCGCTGAACGCCAAAACAGGACTGATCCCGTCCTCCTTCAAACGCAGAAAAGTGCGCCCCCGAGTGAAGTTTTCCCCACTCTGCGCTTTACGAATTTTACACACACCATATCGGCAAAAGTTTGCACTCTTCTGGAAAGATGTTCCATAGATTTTGGAGTGGAGATTTGTGGAGGTTCATCCAGACACAAGGGTAGTAATAGGACTTATTGAAGTCAGGTACTGATGTGGGTGAGAAGGTGAGGAAGTTCCTGGAGTGCAGTCAGTGTTCACATTCATTCATGTTCAATAGGGTTTAGAGCTCTATAGCAGATCTTCCACGCCAACCCATGAAAAGCAGACCTTCATGGAGTTTGTGCATTGTCATGCTGGAACAGGTTTGGTTCCCCTAGTTCAGAAGAAGAGAAAATTCCATGCTACTGAATATTCTTTATGTGCTGATATGATTTGAGATGTCTTGTGGAGTTCAGGTCTCAATGGATCAGAACTTTGACAATATTATATATATATATATATATATATATATATATATATATATATATATATATATATATGAAGATTCTCATATTATGGCTGATTGATGTGAATAATTGGATTCGTTGGATTAGATTGGATAATTGGATAATTGGATTGGATTCTAATCAAGAATAAAACTCTCCCTCATTCTCTGCAGACAGCAACTTCCTGTTGGGGAACGCTCAGGGTCACCGTGGTTACCCCATTGTGTACTGTTCGGACGGGTTCTGTGAGCTGACGGGCTTCGCCAGGACAGAAGTAATGCAGAAGAACTGCAGCTGTCGCTTCCTGTATGGCTCGGGGACGAGCGAGCAGGTGGCACAGGGCATGGAGAAAGCACTGGAGAGTAAAGAGGAGTACCAGGCTGAGGTCCAGTTCTACAAGAAAGATGGTGAGAATTCAAACCAAAGTTGGTTAAGTAATGAATGAAATTAACAAATGCTATATTGCTGCTATTAATAGTAACAGTAGTAGTAGCAGTAATGGTAGTAATAGTAATAGTAGTGATAGGAGAAGTTTGAAAAGCGGTATTAATAGTAACATTAATACGTAGCAGTAGCAGTATTAGTTCCAGTAGTAGTATTTATACCATAATCAATAGTAACAGTAGTAGAAGTATTTATAGTTGTAGTAGTATTAATACTGCTGCTGCTCCTAGTAGTATTTATAGTAGTACTTATAAGAACACTAGTAGCAATATCTTTATATTTTATCATAATATAGTAGTATCAATAGTACCAATAGTATGAGTAAAAGTAGTTTTAATAGTAACAGAAGCAGTATTAATAATAGTAGTATTAATAATAACAGTAGAAATAATAGTAGTATCAATAATTACAGTAGTAATAAAAGTAGTATCAATAATAAGCAGTAGTAATAGTAGTAGTAGTATCAAAAATAATTAGAGCAATTTTGAGGGCAAGGCTGGCCTGTTAGGGCGGGACAGTATCCATCCCACTCGAGAAGGTCCTGCTCTCATTTCTTGCAGTATAGGTCATAGGCTCAGGACAGCACTAGTTAACAAGTGACTGTCCAGAGCCAAGGCCAGTGAGCAGACAGACAGGCTAAACCGACCGTCTGCTAGCTGCACAGAGTCGTCACTCAGGATCCACCAAATTGAGACTGTGTCTGTCCCCCGAGCGAAACCAAAATGTAGGAATTCTCAGAAAGTCTGTTTAAGTAACCTGATTAATGTTAAATTAAATAGGACTGAACGCACAGCCAGCACCTCTGATCTAAAGATAGGATCGTTAGGATATTAGATAGATAGAAAGATAGATAGATAGATAGATAGATAGATAGATAGATAGATAGATAGATAGATAGATAGATAGATAGATAGATAGATACAACTTTATTGTCATTGAATAGTGCAGGTACACAGCAACGAATTATTATAAATGTTTTTTGTTTTTTTTACAAAGTGCCTCTGTATTTGCAACAATCCCACAGACATAAACAAACTCCTTAATATTCAGCTCTGACACACAGGAGAGTAAGAGGAATAATATGAATATATGGTGCATGCATGCAGTGAGATGTTTTTATTACTGGGGTTTATTCAGGATTCGGCGCCTGTGTTTTTCTTTCCTCCGCTTCTTTTATTACATCTGAATCTCGTTTCACCACACACTGAAACCCCCCGACAACGGTTCCTCCTCCATCAGCATCATGTAGCAGGAAGTTCATAAAGCCCTTAATCCTCTGTTTGTTCCTCTCCTCTCGCCTCCACCAGCTTTCCTTTAGCAATCCAAACATCTGTCACAGGTCTTCTTTCTCACACACATCTGTCCATCATCGAAATCTTCCAAAATCTCACACTCCGTTTTTCACACCACACTTTCTCAATCCTGCACTCAAGCGGGGGTTTAATCAGAGTCTCCATCTCACTGCAGCACAATTAAAGAACAGAGAGAGAGAGAGAGAGAGAGAGAGAGAGAGATCAGATCAAAAGTAATGGGGTGAAAAGAAATGTACACATATACGAAATGATGGGAATAAGTGGGAAAGCAACAAAGAAACAAACAATGGGATTAAAAATACATACAAGTGAAAGAAAAAAGAAAGAAAGACAAATATTAAAATGAATGAAAGAAAGAAAAGTAAGAAAAAATGCATAAAAAAGACATGACAAATGAATGAAAGAAAAGGAAAGAAAGTAAGAAAAACTATAAAAGAATAAGAAAGACATCAAATTACACATCTATAAAGAGCTAACGTGAATGTAAGATATTGAACAATTAAAGAAAAAGGAAGAAAGAAAAAGAAAGAAAGAAAGAGAGGAACAGAGACAGAAAGAGAGAGAGAGAGAGAGAGAGACAGAAAGAGAGAGAGAAAGAGAGACAGAAACAAAGAGAAAGAGATGATGGGGTGATTACAAAAAATATGCATGTATATAAATGAAATGATCACATTTTAGGATGAAAAAGAAAAGGAAAAAAGAAAGAAAATATATAAAATGAATAAAGAAAGGAAGGAAGAAGACATCTGCTTAAACATCTGTAGAGAGCTGAACATAACGGGGTGGAGAAAAGAAAGAAAAGAAAGAAAGAAAGAAAGAAAGAAAGAAAGAAAGAAAGAAAGAAAGAAAGAAAGAAAGAAAGAAAGAAATTAAAACAAATTAAAGAAAAACAGAGAGAAAGGAACAATAAAAAAGGAAAACAAGGAAAACAAAAGAAAAATAAAATAAATAAAGAAATAGAATGAATGAAAGAAAGAAATGAAAAGAAAGAAAAACAGAAAGAAAGAAAAATAAAAAAGGAAAGAGAAAGAAAGAAAGAAAGAAAGAAAGAAAGAAAGAAAGAAAGAAAGAAAGAAAAAGAAAGAAAGAAAAAGAAAGAAATGAAAAGAAAAAAACAGAAAGAAAGAAAGAAAGAAAGAAAGAAAGAAAGAAAGCACAAATGAAAAGGAAGAAGGAGATGAAGAAGTGTAGTGTGTTACTTGTCTCACCACTGAAAGTCAGTGTGTAAAGGTTTGTGTGTTGTTGTTTTGTCGTGTTGTGTAACAGGAACGTCGTTTTGGTGTCTGCTGGATATCGTTCCCATAAAGAACGAGAAAGGAGAGATGGTGCTTTTCCTGTTCTCCTTTAAAGACGTGACTGACACGCACGGGAAGAGCCACCAGGGCGGCAGGAGAGACGGTATGATCGTCAATACGCTTATTACATCACACTATCGCCATTCTGAATCCTGATTGGTCGGGAGATGAAGATTAATCGTCTATAAAAGGCTAATACTTTATTGTTGCTATGGTAACAGCGCCTTCACAGCAACAACTTAAGGGGGTCGGGGTAAAGCTTTCGGACGTCTTCAGGACACGTTGCACTTTTTGGTTTCTTGCTAACATGACTAGCTTCGAGAAAAAGAACTGAAGCGAGCCTGGTGAAGGAAAGGATGTTTATAGCTGCTATACCGTAAGCACTATATAAATGAATACCATGTTTTTTGTAATTTGGGTTTAGATGACAAACACAGGAAGAGCAGCAGCTCTCGGTTCGTCGCGGCTCGAAGGCGTGGCCACTCCGTCCTCAGCCAAATCACCAGCCAGTTCAAACGCGGAGGACAGAACGACGTCAACCTCAGCGGCGTGAGTACACCGCACTCTAATCGAGCAAAAATTTACCAATGCTTCACGCTAGTACTTTTGTTCTGAACAAATGACAAGTTGATGTATTGTTGTCTTCGTGTTAGCAAGTTTGCTAGTCAGAAACAATGAAAAGAAAAGAAAGAACTGAAAGATGAAAAACAGAACACCTGCATTAAGGATCCATCAGCTCTGATGTTAGCCATCGATTTCGATAACGACATTACATTGGAGTCCGCATGCCAAAACCCAGTTTCTACAACAAGATCGTTTTTAAATCGAAATAAATAAATAAATATCTCAATAAATTCCCAGGTCACTACATGTCCTGGACTAATAAACAATAGATAACTTGCTAAGTCTTTTTGCTCTTCCTGGATTTTGATCTCGTTCTGATTTCTGATTTCTGCTATTTGCTGTTGTTTGCTAATCAACTGACCCGCGACTGTCGTACGTTTCCTGTATTTGGACACATTTGCCTTTACCTCAGCTAACGTGCAGCCGGGCAATGCGTCTCAGCTAACAATCACTTTTGTGCTCATAGATTTACAGACTACGTTGTAGCGCAGTGGGTAGTGCGTCAATCTCCTAGAAAAAAGAAAGAAAGAAGAAAGAAAGAAAGAGAAAGAAAGAAAGAAAGAAAAATAATACCTGGAAAAATAAAAGAAAATGGAAAAATAAATGAAAAGAAAGAAAGAACAAAAGAAAGAAATGAAAGAAAAACAGAAAGAAAAAAATGCAAAAGAAAACAAAGAAAAGAATATATGGAAATATAAAATAAAACAGGAAGAAATTAACAATTAAGAAAGAAAGAAAGAAAGAAAGAAAGAAAGAAAGAAAGAAAGAAAGAAGGAAAAAATGAAAGAAAGAAAAAGAAAACAAGAAAAAGAAAAGAAAAGAAATAAAGAAATAGAATGAATGAAAGAAAGAAATGAAAGAAAAGCATAAAGAACGAAAAAGAAAGAAAGAAAGAAAGAAAGAAAGAAAGAAAGAAAGAAAGAAAGAAAGTCATGAGTTCGACCCTCACACGGGGACTAGAGAACTTTGCAGGACTTAGTGGTACAGTAGCTCAGTAGTTAAGGCTCTGGCTTCAGAATTTTGGGGTTCAGGCTCTCCAAGATGTTGGGCCCTTAAGCAAGGCCCTTAGCCCTCTCTTCTCCATGGGGCAATGTATTGTGGCAGACCCTGGGCTTTAACTCCAGCTCCCTAACCAGCTGAGATATGTGAAGAAAGCCCTCACAGTGCTGTAATGTGTATGTGATAAATGAAGGCTTTTATGGGGTCGTTAGCATAATGAGCAACTTCGATCTGTTACTGAGGAACGAAAGTTAATAAGCTGCAGCTAGCAGAGGTGTTAACATAAATCTAAAAACAATGAAAAAATGGTTCCTATTGGATTCTAGATTCTTCCAAGATTACAAAACAAATCCCTCTTGAACATCTACTGGATTTGGAAACGATAGTCTACAGTAAAATCGGATTCACTCCCTCATGGAAAACCTTCAGAGCTCATAATTGACGGTACGTTTTTTATTTCACGCTTCGCCCTCGGGTTGCGAGGGCAGTTATTTTTTTTAAGCGAAGATACTTCCTGGTTCAGGAATCCATTTGAATGGTTTTTAATTGAACCCCCTCAGCAGGGGCACACTCATCTCCGCTCTGCATCCAGTCATTTACCAGATGTTCTTGTCGGACGCCGATTGTGCGCTATTTGCCCATCTCGTCAGCAGCTGTGCTAATTGTAAGCGACGGTCACGAGGGCAGAACGGCTGCCTGCTAAACCGCTGCTAATCTGCGACACAAATCGATGAGACACAAAAGGTTTGGAGGACATTTCGCCAACATGTCTAACTAGAAAAGACTCCAACTTTTTCGTCGTTAGCATTTAAATGAATAAACACATTTGCTTCATTATTAGTAGATGCGCTAAATTTTATTCATTAAAAAAGTGACCAATGATTTGCGAGCAATATTTTCTATGTAGATCGGTTTCTCCTCGTTTCTCGAGCGTGTTCTCTCGGCACCGCCGCCGCTCCGTGAATATGACGTATCGCAACAATACGGCGATCGAGGCACGTCCTAAGTCTGGTTTTATTTCTATACAAACGTGTTTGTGAAAGGGGCCATAGTTTAGAAGTCAGGAGGCACTTAAGTGAACTTTATGTACCATTTAGAAGGACAAGATTTGCAGTGAAGCCTTTGTACTGCGCAAATGGAAACGCAGGCGAATGAAACCGTGCCAGTGACCCTTTGACCCAGGAAGTGTTTAAGCAGCGTGATTTATTTCTGTATCCTGGATCATCTCCAGGCCTCTGACCTGCTCCATCTCTCCATCTGCCTGCTTCACACACTTCCCATCCCACCTACAGACAGATGGCTCTTCTTTTCTCCGCACGACACCCTGCTCGGCAACACCGTCTGTCCCTCTTTCTCACTGCGTCTCACGCACCACGTCTCAAGCCTCTGAGAAAAACAAACATTCGCACTGCTACGTAACACACAACACCGAGAACATCGCGTCATTGTGAAACCGTCGGGCTGTAATGTGAGCTCGTGTTAGAGTAAACAGGCTAAAACAAGAGCTAGCATCAGTAACACACTGACTAGTGATAGCGTAAACAAGCTAAACACTGACTAGCAGTCTTTCTGTGCTGTATGTCTCCTCCTTTGTGTGTTTGTGTGTGTTTGTGTGTGTGTGTGTGTGTGTGTGTGTGTGTGTGTGTGCTCATCTGACTGTTTTATTGTCCATCTGTCTGTCTGTTGTCCTCACCTGTGTCTTCACTAAAGTGTGTATAGTATAACAAACATCTGTGTGTGGTGTGTGAACTAATTGTCTTCTATTTCGAAAAGTACATAATCAAAGCAGAGTCGTAAAATTTTGTTCCATGAGGAGAAAATAATGAGGCTTTGTCTGATCACATGGTTGTGTCTCTGTCTGGCTGCTTGCACCCGGGTTTATAAAACACTGCGTTCGGAGCCAAACGCCGCCCCCGAGACCACCGCTATGACAGCGAGAACCCAATCATCTGTTAAATATGAAATTATTACACCGAGACGTGATCCAGAACAGAAAATAACTCGCCTGCTGTAGACATAACACACACACACACACACACCCACACACACACTTTTTTCATACTCACAATGAAAAACACACACGATAAAATTCCCAAGTGACAATCATCACTGGGTCAACATGGGCGGAGCGTCATTTGATTAGCCAATCGTGAAGCTGATTATAATATTTCAAATCCGTTCGAGTTAGCCATGCTAGCTGTCTAAATGTATCTGTTTGCTAATCCTTGCCTACTATACAGCTAAAAACACACTACAGCTAGTCCGATTAATAAATTCTGTTGAATCGTGACGTTCGAGCTCATAGAACTCTGCGTTTCTTGCTCTTTGGGAAGCAGTAGCGACGTTCGACATTCATCTCCTCCCTCTTTGGAACGTAAAAAGGTTTGCGATTGACATGAGAAGAGGTGGGGAAGTGGTAGGTCAAATTGATTTAAAAAAAAATTCTAGCATTTATGGTCACACAAACGTATTGAGAACCCTTGCCTTTTCCAACTATTTGTTGGTTCCTCCCCAAACTATTACCAAAAAGTAGTAAAGGATGTCCAAAAGAATACAATTGATTTGTTGCTCAGCTGGGTCGCAAGGCATGGCAAGGTAGCTCTGAAAATTTTTGTACCTTTTTCCTTGTACCTCTAGAAGGTTCCCTGGTGGTCTAGTGGTTAGGATGCGGCGCTCTCACCGCTGCGGCCCGGGTTTGATTCCCAGTCAGGGAACCAACCCCAGCCATTAGGGTTACACAAGCCAGTGCACTCTTAGTGCCGGTCCCAAGCCCGGATAAATGGGGAGGGTTGCGTTAGGAAGGCATTTAGAAACATGTGCCAAATTGAACATGCGGATCATGAATACGGATGATCCGCTGTGGCGACCCCTAATGGGAGAAGCCGAAAGAAAGTTTTCCTTGTACCTCTAGAAGAACATTTATGCACCCCAAGAGATATTTTACCATAGCATTTCTGCGTGGGTGTAATTTTAGACCCTACCAGGACACAAAGACACATTTCTATCACTAGGGGTGCATAAATGTTCTTAGAGGTACAAACAAAAAGGTACAAAAATGTACCAATGTTCAGAGGTACATTCCTGTACCTTGATTTTTCTGTGTGTCGGCTAAAAAAGGCTGGAAATGGACCTGCTGGAATGAATAGGAAAGCTGGCTGCACCCCAGACTTCTTCACATCACCTACCAAATAAGTACCTGACTTTACTAAGACCCTTGAAGCTGAATGACCAAAAATCTCCACAAAATCTAGTAAAACATCTTCCCAGAACAGTTTATTATAACAGTCAATGGGGACTGAAGAGTGGATTGTTCAAAAAGCACATCTGGCCAGGTGTAATTTTCGATACCTGCCTTTGATATTTTCCAATGAATTGAGTTTCCCAGAAAAGAAAATATAATTTAAAGCCCTGTGATCCTGACCAGGCAGTTACTAAGTATGAATGTGGTCTTTGTTTGTTCATTGAACGATTTCTCTCTCCTTTCTCTTTTACTCTTTTTTGTCTTATTGTTTCTCTGGGTCTAATTAAAAAGTGTTGCTATTTCATCTGTAACTCGCTCGCCTTCTATCTCTCTATCGCTTCCCTCTGTGTTTTCACCATCATCTGCCTGCTGTGTGTGTGTGTGTGTGTGTGTGTGTGTGTGTGTGTGTGTGTGTGTGTGTGCTGTTGATTGATGACTTTCAGTTTCAGGAAGCTGAAGCAGATGCTTAGAGCCATTCCTTTATTTTCTTCCTCAGTTCTTTTTACGTCAACCTCAGACACCTGATTCAGGAATCTAGAAAAACGTTAAAGAATTTAATCAAGGGAAAAGAATTTCTTCTGAAAACGAAACAGCGTTTCTAGCGTTTTTAATAGAAACAAAGACACTGTTATTGTTTCTACAAGGAACCTTTGTTTCAGGAAGACCATAATTCTCTCAACACACACCTCACACACACATTCACCATCTTCTCTCATTTCTCAGCAATAACCCATTTTTCCTGTGAATGGTTCTGAGCCGTCACACAAACACAGCACTTTCCCAACACACCGCTTTCCCAGGTTCCCCCCAGAGAACATCCCAATTTAGTCACAATGTTACATGGCCATGACTTAGTAACACAAGAACCCAGATAATTAAGTGTAGAACCCGGTGTGGGAGGACGTGGAGGAGGGGGTCGTATTGCGGCGGAGCTCCGGGCTCGTGTTTTGTGTTCCACTTTAGCTTTTAAACACAATAGACAAGTAGACTTGACAAAATGAGACACAAGTGAGAATCATCATGCACTTCCTGCCCACCTCCTTTCCGTCCACAACTGACACTTGTCCACGCCTCCTGGTGCAACGTATACAGTTAGTTATTCATCACTTTAATACACCATAGTCACAAATTCACACACATCACTAGATTATGATAGATTACGACTAATGCAGTTGTGTTACTATGTAGTGGCCACAAATTATTTATCATGTTTTCTCATGTTACTTCCTTACACATTGTTACAATAATGACTTTATTATTTTCCACACACTTCTATGTTGTAACCTTGTTATCTTGTTACCCTTCTGTTACTACGTCACAGCCACAACTTAATTACCTCAGTATTTCACATAACTGTATTGTGGTCATGACTGCATTAACTGGTTACCCCTTGCTACCTCATGTTACTATGCTTCGGTAAGAACTGCATTATTATGTTACCTCATGCAACCTCATGTTACTATATTGTGGAAATGGCTGTGCTATCAGGCCACCTCATTCTTCCACTTTGCTGTTTTGGCCGTACTGCATTATTATTTTATCTCATTCTACCTCAGGTTACTGCACAAGGTTGTGGCCATGACTTTGTCACCTTGGTACCTTAGATTGCTATGTTGTGGCAAAGACTGTGCTATATTGTTGTTATCATGTTATCTCATGTTATAACATCATGACCCCATCTGCGTTATCTCGTTACCTCACGTTACTACTTTCTGCCCAGCACCGTGTTATCTGGTACCTAATTTCAACACAGCATAGCCATAATTTTTACGTTGTGGCCACAATGGTGTTACCTCATTACCTCATGTTATGACAATGTGGCAATGACTTCTTTATTTCTTTATCCAACATTGCTACAATGTAGCCACAAATGTATCTTGTTACCTCACTTTACAGGTACCTCAAGTTACTACACTGACTTTATCTTTTTCCTTCATGTTACTATTTGATGGCTACGATTTTTGTCATCTTTTTCCCTCACGTTACTGAGTTTAAATTCGCAACCTCTTCTTACTATTCTGTGGCCACGACTTAACTCTTAACCTCATGTTACTTCAATGTAGCCTTGACTTTGTTAATGACTTTGTCTCAGTTATCTCAGTATTTCACGTAACTATATTGTCGCCACAACTGTATCATCTTGTTACCTTAGATTACTATGTTGTGGCAAAGACTGTGCTATGATGTTGCCTCACGTTACCTCATGTTATTATATCATGGCCATGACTGCGTTATCTTGTTAACTCTTTACCTCATATTAAAACATTGTTACTAGTTTTTGGCCATGACTGCGTTATCTCGTTACCTCATGTTACTTTTTTGTGGCCTTAACTGCTTTATCTGTTTACTTCATATTAATACAATATAGCCATAATTTTGTTATCTTATTGCCCCAAATTACTACATTGTTACTACACTGTGGCCATGACTTTATCTCTTTTTTTACCCAAGGTTAATAATACATAGCCAGGACTTTATCTCGTTACCTCATTTTACCTCAGGTTACTACGCTGTGGCGACTTTGTTATCTTTTTTGTCATGTGATTACAATGTGGTAACTACTTTTTTTTATCTCATAACCTGTTGTTACTAATCTGTGGCCAAGACATAGCTATGATGTTATCTTTTTCCCTCCTGTTATCTAGTTGTAATCACTACATTGTAGTCACTACGTTGTTAGCTTGTGACCTGTGACTGTGTGGCCATGACTTTTTTTTGTCATTACCTCATGGTACTCTTCAGTGAGCATGACTTTGTTATCTCTTAACCTAATTCTACTACAACATATCCCAGAACTTGTTATCCCATTACTTCACTTTACCTTACGTTACTATGCCATGGCCAGGACTGTATTATCATGTTACCTCAAGTTATTAATAATTTGTGTCTTTTTCCCTTATGTTTTTACATTCTGGTCACTACTTTGGTATTTTGTTACCTCAAGTTACCTTACATTACTAAATGTTACTACAATCTGAACACGATCTCTTCATCTCGGTGCTTCACATTACTACAACGTAGCACGTTTACCTCACTTTAAGTCGTTACTACACTGTGGCCATGATTTTTTTCTTTTTCCTTATCACTTGTCTCGTTACCTCACATTACTACAGTGTGGCTACGACTTCTTTATCTCGTTACCTCATGTTTCTATCTTGCGGTCATGACTTGTAATCTTTTAACCTCATGTGAAAGCCTTGACTTTATTTTGTTATCCTGTTACCTCACATTTATAAGCCATGTCCAATACTCGTATCCTGATGTTACGAAATTGTACGAAAAGTTTCTACATTATCTTGTAACCTCTTTTGTAACCGTGTGGCTAAAAATTTCTCAAAAAATGAGTAATCTCATTACTTCACAGGTACTGTTTTGTGAATTTTGTTATATCTTAAAGTGATACAGCGTAGCCTTGATTTTCTTATCCTGTTACCTCACTTTCATCTTGTAACCTCACATTACTATGCCATGACTACGTCCTTCCTTTGTGTTGTTATCTGGTGACTATTAATTAGTCATTTTGTTCCCTCACACTTGTCTGATGTCTTGGATAGTCAGCATTCAGCAGGCGTTTCACTTACAACACCTCCTGGAAGATTTTCAGTTTTAAGCGACACCTCAGACACTTCAGGGTTTTTTCACCTGTTAAATATTCAGTTTGACCTCTGAGGCGTTGTGAGGAGTGTAAATGGGAAGCTGATAAATGCAAACACTCCTGGTGTACTCTGGCACATGGTGCACTTGTGTCCCCAGAGTAGGGAATTATACAGTGAGTGTGTTCTCATCTCAGCCCTTAATAAAGGCTGTGAGCTTCGCAGCGAAACCGGCTGTACAACAGCTTTTTTTTCTTTCTTTCTTTCTTTCTTTCTTTCTTTCTTTCTTTCTTTCTTTCTTTCTTTCTTTCTCTCTTTTTTCTTCTTCTGCGCTGCCTTCGCAATCTCATATCCCAAAATTCCTGAACGATGAAATTGCCCATGAAGAAGTGCTCCTGCAAAATGAAAAAAAAAAAAAAAACACAGGGGTTGTTATAAAGTGGCTAAAAATCGCACCTTGCCTCAGCGCCGTCGCTCGGCCTGCCTGCGCTTGTTAGCGAGTGGTTGCCATGGTTACCAGTGTCAGAAACCAAAGTGGGTTTCCGTGCAGTACTTCCTGAATTTATCTGAACGATTTACTCTTCACACACACACACACACACACACACACACACACACACACACACACACAAACACAACACTTAACACACAAACACACACAGTAAAAATCCATATTTCACATACAACTACATTTTGGGTATCCACTAGCTAGCTGTTAGCAGATACCCACCTTCTGTCCAGTCAAAATCCAGAATTTGACAGCGCTGTGCTAATATGTGCCAAGTGCTAATAGTGATGACAAGGTTCCCGTATCAATCGCAGGAATTTTATCATGAAGGATTTGAGGCCAGCAGAGGATTAAAGAGTATTTTATCCCGGCTCTCTTGATAGGCGTCACCATTCTGATGAGGTTTAATGAAGCTGTAAAGGAAGAGGCAGGTGATGTTGGTGATGATGATGTTATTGAGAAAGTAAACAGGGGGAAAGTCGTTAAAATGTCCACCAAACTCTACTGCGGCTTTGGATTTTGACAGAAAAGAGGTTACTTGAGGGCAAAACTCAAAACTCCCTGATAAGACGATGGTAGCAGCACTTCGTAAACAGCATACTGGAAGATTTATGAATTCTGAAATCTGATTGAAGGTGTTGATAAATTTTCAAAGGAGTGCTGCAGCTTATTGATACAAATTTGCCCACATTAATGGATAAAAAGCAAACATTGTAGGTGTTGCGTGGTTTCAGTTGAGAGACGTTTGATTTGGCGTTGATGGAAGGAGTCGCCAGTGTCGGTCTTGTCAAGATAAAGGAATTAGAGGAACTCTGTAACGTATTCTATAAGATCGATTCTATAAGATTTCCATACAAGATTGAATACAAGAACTTTTTTGTTTGAAAGAACCATTTTGATACCACAGTGTTCACCCTTTAGGTTGTTGCCACAATAAATTAAAAGATCCCAAACCATGATGGTAATGTTTGGGTTGAGAAATGGTTCTTAACCTTCTCTGAATGAAAAATGGTTCCACAATAAAAAGGGTTCTTCTGCTGTGTTTGGAATCTCTTCCTGGTTCCGTTTAATTTGAAAAACATTTGGTGCTCTCCAAGGAACCTTGTATAGAATCCTCAGAAGAACAATCACAGAGTGTTCAGAGTGTCCATGTTCGTCCCTCCGGGGGGACCCATAAAAGGTTCCCTGTAGTCCATTAGATGTTTTCTACAGACATTTGCTAACCTAATAGACCGAAAACTGCTTCTCTCAATCATGGATTAAGAGGAACCTTGTTTTTTTTTTTTTTGGGAACTCTAATTTTTAACCATGAAATTGCCACACTGCCCCTAGTGCAAAATTTTAAAACAATCACAATGTCCACTTTGCTTTGCGCTCTTTTGACGAACAGAACATGTTCGAGAAGCCGTCGCTGCCGGAGTACAAGGTCGCAGCGGTGCAGAAATCCCGCTTCATCCTGCTGCACTACAGCGTAAGTAAGGCATTGTGGGACTGGATGATCCTCCTGGCAACGTTCTATGTGGCCGTGACGGTGCCGTATAACGTGTGTTTCACGCCGTACGTCGACTCGGACACGGAGGGCAGGAGCACTATCGTCTCAGACATTGCGGTGGAGATGCTGTTCATCCTCGGTGAGTAAATGCCAACATTGGAATTTTATAGTGGGAACACTACAGTGAAGTTGAATCTCTTTATCTCTTTTCAGATATCATCCTGAATTTCCGCACCACTTATGTGAGTCAGTCCGGTCAGGTGGTTTATGACTCGCGCTCCATCTGCATCCATTACGCCGCTACGTGGTTCTTCGTTGACCTGGTCGCCGCGTTGCCCTTCGACCTCCTCTACGCCTTCAACGTCACTGTAGTATGTACAAACCAAGGTCATGAGTATAAACACGAACTATTGTCAGACAAGGTCATTGTTTTTCTAAACGAGATGTACGAGGTGGTGTCAAAGGGTTTCGAGACGAGCTCTGTTTACAAGAAAGTGGTTTATTTATTTAAGTTCACACTCGATCACCTTCAAAGCAGTCCCCTTGAACAGCAATACAGCACTCCCAGTGTTCTTCTGGAATGTGTCCTAAGAGTTTTGAGGCGTGTCAAGCACCTTCTGCAATCTCCGCAACGGTGCCAAAACGGCGAGCTGGATCTTTATCTTTGGGTAGAGGGCGAAGTCTGCAGGAGCCAAATCTGGTATTGGTGCGGAAGTGAGATTGTGTTGTGTTATGTGCGAGGAGAGCGCAGAGACAGATGAGGATGGGTTCCCTTTAAAGTCTGGATCCTCTGAAGGTTTCTTCCCCACAATATCTCAGGGAGTTTTTCCTTGCCACAGTTGCCACTGGCTCCTTCATTAGGGACAAACTTACGACTATAAAGAACAAACTTAAACATTCTTTTATAACCTCTTCAACTCTGTAAAGCTGCTTTGAGACAGTGGCCATTGTGAAAACACTCGTACACCAGTACTCAGTGCTCGCCGAACTGAATTGAACAAATTCTCCACACACATGCTCCATGGTTTCCGTTTGGATGCTGATGTTATGGTTTAAGTCAATTTAAAATCAGTAAAAGGTCCTTACATGGTGTGTGTGTGTGTTTTAGACATCCCTGGTCCACTTGTTGAAGACGGTACGTCTGCTACGGCTGCTGCGTTTGCTTCAGAAGCTGGATCGTTACTCTCAGTACAGCGCCATGGTGCTCACCCTCCTCATGTCCATGTTCGCCCTGCTCGCTCACTGGATGGCCTGCATCTGGTACGTCATCGGACGCAAAGAGATGGAACGCAACGCTAACCAGCAAGACTGGGACATTGGTAACACACACAAACACTAATCTAATCCAAATTCTCCAGTGAATAGATCGAGGATGCTGGATGTTGTTGTTCCGACCGCAGGTTGGCTGCACGAGCTGGGAAAGCGCTTGGAGAGCCCGTACATCAACAGTACATTCGGAGGTCCGACCATACGTAGCGCCTACATCGCGTCGCTCTACTTCACCCTCAGCAGCCTCACCAGTGTCGGATTCGGGAACGTGTGCGCTAACACCGATGCTGAGAAAATCTTCTCTATCTGCACCATGCTGATCGGAGGTACACGTTTTACCAACAAAACAGGGAATATATATTCCGTGTTCTTTTTTTTTTTTGCTGTTTATTTTAATGAGTAAGAAGCATGTACAGTCTGTGCCCGTTAATGATGGAGGTGGAGGTTCTTGTGTCTTTGAGGGAAGCTCAGAAACGATATAACTGATTAAAGATTTCTTTTTTTTGTTTCTGATTTCATTTTTTTGTATAGCAATCATTGTAGAATGCTATACGGTTACTATGATTACTACGGTTCAACCATCGTTCTCTTATATATAAAAAGAGAGAGTCTATATATATATATATATATATATATATATATATATATATATATATATATATATATATATATATATATATATAGTATACAGAGTACAGTCACACCTGTTGGACAATCGTTCGCAACAGCAGGTCTGATCTTGCCATCTTGTGATCTTTAATTACAGCTCTCATGCACGCAGTGGTGTTTGGAAACGTGACGGCCATCATCCAGCGCATGTACTCGCGTCGCTCACTGTATCACACGCGCATGAAGGACTTAAAGGACTTCATACGCGTCCATCGGTTGCCGCAGCAACTGAAGCAGCGTATGCTGGAGTATTTCCAGACCACGTGGTCCGTGAACAACGGCATCGACGCTAACGAGGTGAGTAACGAGCACAACGTTTTTATTAAAAAAAATGAAACATGTTGCCATGCCTTACTTCTTTTAGCAAAAGAATTCAGACGACTAGCTAGCTAGCTAGCTTACAGCTAACTACCACATTCTAGCAATATCAACTGCTTACAGGAGCTTTTTAACGTAGCCCCTTGGCAACCGACCACAAATAATTAATTTATAATTAAACAAAAATAATTGGTTCTAGAAAAAAAACGCTTAATAAATTCAACTAGCTACCTAGGACAGTCGCTAACGAAATCTCCAGGAAAAGTCCTTAGATCACGTGATCTCTCGGTCCGACAGCTCCTGCACGATTTTCCGGATGAGCTCCGGGCCGACATCGCCATGCACCTGAACAAGGACATCCTGCAGCTTCCTGTGTTCAAGGGCGCGAGTCGCGGCTGCCTGCGCTCGCTATCGCTGCACATCAAGACCTCGTTCTGCGCCCCGGGCGAGTATCTGATCCGCCAGGGAGACGCGCTACACGCTAACTACTTCGTCTGCTCGGGATCACTGGAGGTGCTTAAGGACAGCATGGTGCTCGCGATACTGGGTCTGTACTTCCTGGGTTTTTTTGTGTGCTTACTTTTGCTTGTGTTGTTATAACCGTTTAATAAACTGTATTCAACCATGTAACATATAAATATCAACGTGTCTACGGCTATTTAGCTGTCCCTATTCAAATCTGTTGTACTTCCTGTTTGTCTATTTAGTAAACTAACAAAAAGGTTTTCGGGAATGTTATAAACGTGTTGTAACTATGTAATAAACAATACTCAACCATGCTAATTGTACATAACGAGGGAATCCTAATAGGGTCTGTCCTTCTTCCTGGTCTTCTTGGCAGGCGGATAAATGGACATTCACTTTGAACATGGTTATGGATCACTTATAACAGCGTTATATATCAGTAACTATTAAATTTCAGCTTTTTAGCTACGTATGTGTTATAACTGTGTTACAACAATGTAACAAACAATAACCTAACATCTTAGCGACATTATAATTTGCAATATGGTGCAGATTAGTGTTACGATATCTGACCGTATAAATCGTAAACGACGGGCTATAACGCGAAGATATCGATGAGCGCTGTTTTTTCGATGCTGCACCAGCTTAGCATCTATATTCTGTATATAACAGCACTGCGAGTGGAATAGCATCGATTATGGTGGCGTGTGGTTCTTCCTCGTTATAGTAACAGTGTTGTAGCGTATAGAATTGTTATGTATCTCAAGTCAAGTTAAATCAAGAGGCTTTTATTGTCATTTCTACTATACACAGTGGTACACAGTACACAGTAAAAACTATACAAACTAAAAACTATATCCCAGAAGTGAGTATACACAGTACAATGTAGTGCAAAAATACAGCAGCAGTCAAAGGTGCAAAAGAACAGCATGTAAACAGTATAATACAGTGATAAATGATAAATGTGCAAAGAACAGCAGTTAAGAGTGTGGTACAGTTGAGAATAATAAATAATAAATAAATGAATGGTGGTGGAATGGATTGAGATGAGTGATGAGTGTGTGTTAAGTGTTAAGTCCAGGAAAGATTTTACAGTTCGGTAACACACATTTGAGTGAGTGTGTGTGTGTGTGTGTGTGTGTGTGTGTGTGTGTGTGTGTGTGAGAGTTCCGTTTCATTTCTGTGTATTGAGAAGCCTGATGGCTTGTGGAAAGAAACTGTTGCACAGTCTTGATGTGGCGGCCCGAATGCTTCGGAACGTTTTCCTGATGGCAGGAGTGTAAAAAGTGTGTGTGACGGGTGTGTGTGGTCGTCCACAATGCTGTGTGCTTTGCGGATGCAGCGTGTGGGGTAAATGTCCATGATAGAGGGGAGAGAGACTCTGATGATCTTCTCAGCTGTTCTCACTATCCTCTGTAGGGTCTTGAGGTCAGAGACAGTGCAGTTCCCAAACCACGCAGTGATGCAGCTGCTCAAGATGCTCTCAATGGTCCCTCTGTAGAACATGGTCAGGATGGGGGGAGGGAGATGGGTTTTCCTCAGCCTTCTCAGGAAGTAGAGACGCTGCTGGGCTTTCTTTGTGATGGAGCTGGTGTTGAGTGACCAGGTGAGGTTGTCTGCCAGATGAACACCAAGGAATTTGGTGTTCTTGACGATCTCCACTGGGGATCCATCAATAATCAGCGGAGATTGGTCGCTCTGTGCTCTCCTGAAGTCCACAATCATCTCTTTGGTTTTGTCAACGTTCAGAGACAGGTTGTTTGCTCCACACCAGGCAGTTAACCGTTGCACCTCCTCTCTGTATGCTGACTCGTCGTTCTTGCTGATTAGACCCACCACAGTCATGTCATCTGCAAACTTGATGATGTGGTTCGAGCTGTGCATTGCTACACAGTCGTGATATAGTCTGTTATAAAAATCACATGTTTAGATGTTGGTGTGTGGCACTTCCTGTTTGTGTTGACATTAGCTAAAAGGATTCTAGCATTTAGCAGTGCTATATAATCTGGAGAAAACATTCCATCATTAGTGTAGATTAGTGTAGATGTTAATTGTTGTCCTGTTTGCACTTTAAGCATTGCTGTGTATATGTTATAACAGTGTAATAAACTGTTTTTAACTTTAGCATAGTTTGTGCTAATGTCTGGTTCTTCCAGTTTGTGTTGTTTTTAGCCTGTTTACTGTAAAGCTATTTCCTGGTTTAGCCTGTTTACTGTAACGTTAGTTCCTGTTGTAGCCTGTTTACTGTAACACTAATTCCTTTTTTTATTTATTTATTTTTTGCTAAAGTAAATAGCTTGTGATGTCACTGCAGGAAAGGGCGACTTGATTGGCTCAGACCTGCCAGGGGAGGATCATGTGATTAAGACAAATGCGGACGTTAAAGCGCTGACATACTGCGATCTGCAGTACATCAGCGTTAAAGGGTTGAGGGAGGTGTTGGAGCTTTACCCCGAATATGCCAACGTGTTCACTGCTGACATCCACCACAACCTCACCTACAACCTGAGAGAGGGAAGTGAGGCCGAGGTGAACACACACACACACACACACACACACACACACACACACACACACACACACAAATGTGTAAACAGAAACACAAACAGTAAAATTAAAGCATTAGACCGACTGTATCTCCATAGTGCAATAATATCCCCTAAACACACTGCCTACCAAGTGCACTTCTTTCTGCTTAAGACAGATTGGGACCTGGACGTGGGAATCGTCTGCAGGTGTCCTGATTATTGGCGAGTTTTGGACTAAATCCACACGAGGGGATTAATTGAGCGGCCGGTGGGACGGGACGAGAGTGACGATGAGCGTGTTATTTCTAAATCAGCACCATGGAGAGTGTGTTCTCCGGCTAATATTTTCGATTTGTCCTGTTTAGAGTTGATGTGTGTAATGAGCTTATGTAACAGCATAAACACTCCTAATTTGATCACGCTGATGAAATAAACACTGCAGGGTGGGAAAGTAGCTCTGAGAAGGAAACCAAATCACAGCGAGCCTGCAGTCAGCCGCCGCTCCATACAAACTGTAATCAGCACATTCCCTTCCAGCCTGAATGCACGTTTTAATAAACTGTGTACTAGTTAGCACTAGTTAGCGCTAGTCCGGGTGCTAATTGTGTTTTTGTTTCTTCAGGGGCTTGCGAGGTTCGCACGTTCTCCAAGGTTCCCTCACGTAAGTTCCTTTCTAACTGAGTTCCTGAGTGTTGTGTTTGTGGAATACGAAAAAATAAATACTGAAAGTGCTGAAGTACTGAAAAAACTGGAATACTGAAATACTAAAATATTGAAAATATTGGAATATTTAAATGCTAAAATACCGGGATAGTGAAATACTAAAATAGTAAAATACTGGAATGCTGAAATGCTAAAAATAATGGAATACTGAAATACTAAAAAAAATACTGGAATGCTGAAATACTGAAAAAAAATGTGAAATACTAGAATATATTGAAAAATACCAAAATATAAAATAGTGGAATACCGAACTACTGAAACTACGGAATATACTGCAATACTAAAATTAATTGAATAGTGAAATACTAAAAAATACTGGAGTGCTGAAATACTGAAATACTGAAAAATGAAAATACTAAAAATAAAGAAATATTGAAATACTGAAAATAATTAAATACTGAAATTCTGAAAATACTAGAATACTGAAAACACTGGAATACTGTAATACTAGAAAATACTGGAATGCTGAAATACTGAAAAAAATGTGAAATACTAGAATACTGAAAACACTGGAATACTGTAATACTAAAAATAAAGAAATATTGAAATACTGAAAAAAATGTGAAATACTAGAATATATTGAAAAATACCAAAATATAAAAATACGGAAACATTGAAATATTGAAATACTGAAATACTGAAAAATGAAAATACTAAAAAATACTGGAATGCTGAAATACTGAAATACTGAAAAATGAAAATACTAAAAATAAAGAAATATTGAAATATTAAAATACTAAACTACTAAAAATACTGAAATATAGAAATACTGAAACTCTCTTCTGAACAAGTCTGTTGTTATTATTGTAATTTTTTAATGTATTTCTTATAACAACTTAGAATAGCGAATGAAATTTAGCATAAATACTATAAAAAAGGGAAGTAAAAGATCAAAAAATGAGTAGGATCCTGGGTGCAGTTACCGTTCATTCTCATCCCAAAGGGGTTCAATAGGGTTGGAGCTCAACAACAGTAGATGTTCCACAAACATCCAAACCATGTAAAGCAGATCTTCATGGAGCTGGCTTTGTGTACAGGGGTATTTCATACTGGAATAAGTTTCGACCTCCTTGTTTAAGTGAAGGGAAAATTTTATTCTCCTGCATCCAAAAGTTAATATACATAATAAAATTATATTAATATTATAATATATATGTTAATATATTAATAATTGTTTGCAGTTTGTGGTTACAGATAAAAAAACAACAAAAAAACACATATGGCTGGAAAAGTTATGTGTCCAATACAGTCCATATAGTGTACATTTTGGAATTATTTCCAAAATATGTTCCTATGTTCTGGAAGCGACAGTAATGTTTTGTATATATATATTTAGATTTTTTTAGACATTGGGCAACAAATTTGAATTTAAATGATCTATATAAATAAGTAGAAGTTGAAGTTGAAGTATCCACGTCCATAATCCATTGTATAATGAATAAAAAATAAACCAGACAAAAAAATTGTTAATTTCTTACATTTCCAGAACAATCGAGCGGACTCGAGAGCGTCGATCGACGGAAAGCACTCGTGCATGATCGAAACGAGTGGAGAAGGTGAAGAACATGCACACCTTTCCCCTGCGTCGAGATCCCGCCGGAACCTGCTCCTCCCGAACCTGGGGAACCTGCTGGGCGACGAGCTGCGGCAGTTCAATGCCCTGCGCCGCTGCCGGTCCCCAGTGAGAGGAGCCTGCCGCAGCGTCTCTCCCAAACCACACCCCAAAACCGAGCATCTTTTGCACGAGGGCCGTCCCGCCGCTCACGAGGGATTCACCGCCACACGCAAACCCAACAAACTCCACATTCCTACATTCAGCTGCATCGCCCCACCTGACCTCAGCCCGAGGTTTGTACCATGACAGATTATAGGTTCAGCCATCACTCTGACGCTCATTTCCACATATATATAATCCTACTGAAGCTGGGTTATTCATAGGTGTGTGTTTGGTTATTCATGGGTGTGTGTTTGGTTATTCAAAGGTGTGTGTTTGGTTATTCATAGGTGTGCGTTTGGTTATTTATAGGTGTGTGTGTTTGTGTGACAGGGTGGTTGATGGGATCGAGGATAATGGACGTGTGTTTCACTTCAGCACCGAGGACAGCACCATCATCACCAGTACAGCAAAAGGTACATTAAGAGCACTAACACAAACATCAACACACACACACACACACACACACACACACACACACACACACACACACACACACAGAGGATGACAACTCTCTCTCTCTCTCTCTCTCTCTCTCTCTCTTTTACTATTTCTTTCCAGTTTTTGTCTTTCATTCGTTCTTTTTTTTTTTTCCCTATTTAATTTGTCGTCCAATTTTCTTTATAGATCAGGGGCACGGCACGCCGCTTCACGAGTCCGAAGAGGTGCGAGAGACCATCAGTCAACTGAACAACAAGGTAAAACGTAACACACACACACACATGCTTCCCGATTGCAATGTATTCTTCTGAGTTTTGTGCCCACTGTATATTCTGTACTGTACTATAAGAAAAGATAGAAGCCCAAAATAGCATACACACACACACACACACACACACACACACACACACACACACATAAACCATGCACAGTTACAGTAAGGTATAGCATGCCTTAAAACCCAGTGTTTCCGCACTGCAGATGATTCCACAGGGAGTGCTGCAAAAAAATTAAAAAAATAAAATCTCCTGCTTCATCCTTCACAGTGGCCATCTATCCCCCCACCACCACCCCTCATATATCCCCTCCATTTTTCCATCCTTCCCTCTCTCCTGATATTTGTTAAGAGATTTTGCACAGCACAAGGCTCGTGGTAAAGTCTCTCTTCGCCGAAATAGTTCTTCCTGCTCTCCAACCAAGTCGTGACGGAACAAAGGGGTCAAGATAGTACAGGATGTGGGGGGTTAATAACTGCCCGAGGGATCCCCAAACTATGGCCCCACATTTGGAACGGCCCTCTCAACAATGCCAGAGACATATTTTGAAAAATTGAATTTGAAATGTATTTTTTACTCATATCATATCTGTATTTGATAATAAAGGTTGGCTTTCCAACTAAAACAATTTTTCCTCAGTTATTAATAGAGATCGATAGAGGATTGCTGGAAATATTGTAAAAAATCCACCTCTAGAGGCGAAGGTGCGCGCTGGAGAGGAAGGGGAAGAAAAGTCAGTAGGAGTAAGACATGAGTGTGAATAAGAGGGAGTGCAGTGTAGGGGTGCGTTTGCAGGTAGAAGAGGTGGTAACCGGTTAGGTTTAGGGTCCAAACTCTCCATCGACGAGAGTAAAAGGGAAAGTTTATAGGACTGTGGTGAGACCTGAGATGTTGTATGGTTTAGAGACAGTGGCATTGAGTAAAAGACAGGAGGTGGAGCTGGAGGTAGCAGAGCTGAAGATGTTGAGATGTTTGTTGAGAGTGACGACGATGGACAGGATTAGAAATGAGTTTATTACAGGGACAGCGCATGGAGGACGTTTTGGAGACAAGGTGAGGGAGGTGAGATTGAGATGGTTTGGACATGTGCAGAGGAGGACATGGGGTATATCAGTAGGAGAATGCTGAGGATGGAGACACCAGGAAGGAGGAGGTTTATAGATGTGGTGAGGGAAGACATGCAGGTAGTTGGTTTGAAAGAGGCAGATGTAGAGGACAGGGGGGTAATGAGATGATCTGCTGTGGCGCCCCCTAATGGGCGAAGCCGAAAGAAGAAGAAGAAAATCATAATTAAATCTTCACAATAATACTTGTAGTCACTCCGGCCCATTAAATTCTTTGTTACAGATCGACCCGGCCTCCACTAAAGAAAGGAAAAAAGGTTCGGGGGGCCCCTGGAGTAAGATCACTTATCATCACTGAACAATTTAAGCTGTCATTGATGTTTGCAGGGCAAAAGTGACTAAATGGTTCAAAATAAGACTTTTTTTTTCATTTCTAATTTTATATTTTCATTCGTTAGAGTCAGAATTCTGCTGTTCAAAATCACACAGATATAAAGTACTGCCATCAGGTTACATTTACAAGTCCCTGACTTACAAACGAGTCTGTTTTGTTCATACATTCCAAAAAAGTAAGGTTTATACACCTTTGACTCTTCTCAGCAGTTCTGTCCACATCACTGCTGCTTTTTTACAGCACACCACTGTACAGCAGAGGGTGGACACATGTGACAATGTCCAGCAGAAACATAAGCGACTTCCCGGACTTGTTCGCATCTTTGAAAGTTTGCAACGCGAAGGTACTTATCGGGACATATTGTATCTATATGGGGAGAGAGAGATAGAGAGAGAGAGAGAGAGAGAGAGAGAGAGAGAGAGAGAGAAAACAAGAGAGATTAATAATGAAGCTGTTGGAGTTCCTCCTGGTGCTGTTTTTCAGTCTATTTCTCATTGGAACCTTTTGCTCCCCATTTTGTACCTGTTTATCGAAATCACTGCATTTACCATATGTTACACCACATGCGTAATTCCTCCATGTGGCTCAGGAAACGTTTTCAATACCTGTCTCAGGCTACGTCTACATGAATCCCGCTGAATCTGGAAACGTCCCCTTAAAACGTTAAACTATAAATGCATCACCGTTTTTCACACACAGTCCGCACAATCCAATTCATTTCGGAGAGCGTTTTAAAAAACGTTTTTGCTGACTGAAAATGGCTGTTCGGCGTGGAAGGAAGGTCAAAAGAGAGAGAAATTGATGCATATATCCGAGTGATGTTAGGAAGCTGTGCTAGAGTGGGCACAGGGTCTCTCGACCTAGACAGACAGGACAAAAATCAAACATTTTGCGAAGCTTTCCTGCACATTTGTAACGAGCGGTTTCTGGGTTAGATCTTGATCTATATCTGTATGGTTTTGTGCAGTAAGTTCTTACCACAGGTGTACAGGTGTTCCCTTTTAGTTTCTGTCACTGGTTTTGTGTCCTTGTTCTCAAATCTGGGTCAAGAACATGCCTCCAAGAACGCAGTGTAAACTCGGGGTTCAGTTGTTAAAAAGCCGAGCCACGGCTTCTCCCATTAGGGGTCGCCACAGCGGATCATCCGCATGTTTTGATTTGGCACATGTCTTTACGCTGGATGCCCTTCCTAACGCAACACTCCCCATTTATCCGGGCTTGGTACCGGCACTAAGGCTTGTGCAACCCTAATGGCTGGGGTTGGTTCCCTGACCGGGGATCGAACTCGGGCCGCAGCAGTGAGAGTGCTGCATCGTAACGTTTGTGTTTATTTCCTGGTCCACCTTTAGATGGTCACCCTGAACCAAGAAGTGTCTCAGCTGACCAAGGACCTGCATCACATGATGCACCTTCTGCAAGCACAAGCAGCTGCTCACCATTACACCACCTCCATGTCCTCCTACCCCTACGGAGTGCACATGATGCACACAAACACCGCGGCGTACACCGCCGGCGTGCACGCCCACCAGGAGGCTCAAGGTCATTATCGTCCTCATAACCATCTTCACTCTGATCACGCTGCGTCCGAGAACATCGTCCACATGGGGACAAGCACATGGAGCCACGCTTCAGAATTCGGTACGTCCACAACAAACCACAGTGTGGATGAATTCTTTATTCTGAGTCAAACACTGATGGATATAAAATGAATGATCATGAGCCCAAAACCTTCTTTTCAGCAAAGAAATCACACAAATAAGCAACAGGTGTTGTGGCGAGTTTGAGTCAGGAGTTTCTTCCATCATTTATTCCTCTTTAAAGGTTCTGCTTGATGTTGAATTTATGCTGATCTGTATGTTCATGCTAAGTAGATACCACCAAGCAGCAATGGTGGTTTTAGTAGTAGTTTTCTCCCGACTTTAAAATAAAGCACCTGATTTGATTGTGAGGACATCAAAAGTGTCTCCATGCCATGTGTCCGGAAAATACTGACCAAAGCAGCTACTGATAAATAAAATAAATCAGCAGCTTACAAAACATTCCTGTTAAACAGCTAGCCATGTTGCGCTTACTTAGCTTAACTGATGTGTCGTCATGGTTTTGCAGGTGGAGATCGAACCGGTGTGCCCAAGCAACCCGAAGTTTTCAGACCCCTTCCTCATTTCGATCCTAACAGATCCTGTGATCCTACTTCCTGTAAATCGAGCTTGATCAACATCAACTCCTCTACTTCATCCTTCTTCCCTGCAAAAGGATTTAACAAACTGGAAGCAGAAGGTCAGGATCACGGCATCCTCGCTAACATCAGTCGCTCTCAACCCGTCCTGTTCAACCGGGACACGCCGAACCAAGTGTCTCTAAACCTCCATTTACTCTCCAGTGCTCCGACGTCCACTCAATCCCTGCTAATCGCTAATCTCACAAATCCAATCCACCACAACCCTCCTGCCACTAGCAAACCAAATCCGGAGTCGGATCCTGACATTCCGGATACGGTCCTGGAGGACGTTAGCGAGTACCGGGAAGACGATGTCCTGCTGTCAGATTTGAGCATCGTGGGACACACGAGTCGCGAGTGCCTGCTAGCGGACGACGGATCTGCGGACAACCAGGAAATAGAGACTTCCGAATCGGAATCTACCAAGCCTGATGTTGGGACGCAAAACGAATGCAGTAGCTCTGAAACGTCCTTGTGCCTCGACCTGATGGACTGACAGGACGTTTATCTCAGATGTTTGCAGTGATCTCTTTTGTTTCTTTTTTTTTTTTAAGGGATTGTCTTCTTTCCATCATGCCCGTGCAAATAACTTAATAACTATGCAAGACGCATGTTGATTGTGCATTATTCCTTATTTACTCGATCGCTATACCACATACGAATAGCTTGTCTTTAAAGTTACGCACAGCCGAGTCCAAAAGTCTTCGTAAATTTCGAATCAGGGAAAAAAATACATTTCGCATTGTCCTTTTAAATGTTTTGAGCCAATTAAAAAAACGGTGAAATGATCCAATCCGATTGGATACTGGTGCAGACAAAAGTTGGTGGCCATCTCACCATATGGTTGGCGTGTTGGATTTATGAACATCCCATTCAACATTTAATCCCCTTTTACTGTTATTATGAGTTCCACCATTCTGGCAATATGTTCCACTAGATTTTAGAGGGTGTTGGTGGAGATTTGTGTGAGACTTTTTTTCAGCCACAAGGGTCTTAGTAAAGGAAGGTACTGATGTAGGTGAGGTGAGGTGAGGTGAGGTGAGGTGAGGTAAGGAGAGGAAGCCTGGGGTGCAGCCAACACATCAAATCATTACAAAGGTGTACAGTAGGGTTGAAGTTCAGAGCTCAATTGCAGGAGATCTTCCATCATATCCAACCCATGTAAAGCCGATTTTATTGGCGCTGGTTTTGTCTTGCTGGAATATGTTTGGGGTCCCATAGTTCAACCCGAAGGGTAAATTTAATGAATCCTTTATAATCACTGCTGCAGCCCGAGTTCGATCCCCGGTCAGGGAACCAACCCCAGCCATTAGGGTTGCACAAATCTTAGTGCCGGTCCCAAGCCCGGATAAATGGGGAGGGTTGCGTTAGGAAGGGCATCCAGCGTAAAGACATGTGCCAAATCAAAACATGCGGATGATCCGCTGTGGCGCCTCCTAATGGGAGAAGCCGAAAGAAAGTTAGTTACTTTCATAGATGATTGCAATCCGAACAGTTATTGGATATTAAAAACGGTTTGCTCATATCATCATTTGGGGAAAAAAAGAAGATCGCTTACACACAGTACAGAGATTTAAGCAAATAAATACAAAGACAGCAAATGTAGCTAATAATTATTATGAAAGTTCAGTAAATTTGTGTAAAAGTGTAGCAGCATTCAATATAAAAATCTCATTCGACTTTGAATTTCAAACACATTTTATTTTGAGGTTTCCCCATAAATATCAGCGACTTTTGGACTCGATTGTGTTTGCAGTGGTGAACTGTCAGGGTGTTTATTAAATCTTTTTCGGGCATTTAAATAAAAGAACGTGGATTGCCGACGGAAAAAAACGATCCGCCTCGTAGCATTTTTGATGGTAGCATTCGTTCCAAGTGAATCCATAATAGTTTGCTTGTTAGAAACTTCTCTCTCTCTTTTTTTTCTTTCTGGTCGAATCTATGTTCTGCATTTCTTCTTGCCTTCGTGCATGGTAAAGTTTATCGTTCTTTTTTCCTAAGGAAAAGGTATCAAACGAAATGTGTTCGCATTACAAATGTTTCGAAAGAAAAGGCTACGTAAAATTTAGCACGTGCGCCGTCGGAACGCTTTTCTTTTTAAAAAAATTAATAAATAAACGAATCAATCGAACATTTCGGACAATTTTCGGTTCAGAAAACACGATCCAAGAACGATCACGAAAATCTGGAAAAAGAACCTACAATTACTCCTTTGTTATTGGGATGATCCAGTGTGAGTGTGTGTGTGTCCGTGTGTGTGTTTGTGTGTGTGTGTGTGTGTGTGTGTGTGTGTGTGTGTGTGTGTGTGTGTGTGTGTGTGTGTGTGTGTGTGTGAGAAATGCTGCAGCTTACACGGTTTCACATTTGCCTAAGTGTGTATTTTACACCCATGAATGATTCATGAGGAATTGTTAGCGATGAGCGAGGACATGGTGAAAGAACATCAGGAATAGTGGAAATTATGCAACACACACACACACACACACACACACACATATGCACACAGTTGGTCGTGCAGAATCGGGGGAGGGGGTATGTTGCAATTCAATTCTAGTTCCTGCGAATATTTTGAAATAAATCTGAATGAAAAAAAAATGTATATAATAAATATATAATGTTAATTATAATATTTAAATATATTAATGATAATATATAAATATATTATAAATTCTAAAGAATTTGGTTATGGGATTTCCGCTGAATGTGACTGCGTTGGGCAGCTAATGTCATTTTATTCCCTTTAAAATGTGAATTTTAATTGAATGAATCAGTATGAAGTAATACAACACTATTATTTATTTATTTATTTATTTATTTATTTATTTATTTATTTGTTTATCTATTTGTCTATTTATTCAGTCGTTAAATCGATCTTTTATTTATTTATTTATTTCATCATTACTGTGCTCATGTTATCGAATTTGTTTTTTCTGTTCACACATTTGTGTATTAATTCATTTCCCCGTTACAAATCTGACACACACACATATAAACACTTGTCGGAAACGTGAAAACGCCTCTGTCAATTTCGCAAGACTTGCGCGTGTTGCTTTCGTTTAAACTCCACGATTTTTCCCCTCGACCAGACAAATCTTTACATTTCCAGATGTTTTACTTTATTTTCATTCAATGAAGAACATCTTTACACACTTTTACACACTCACCAAAGCTGTTTTTCCCTAGCTGGAGATTTTCTTCTTCATCCCAGAGCAGTTTCAGTAGAATTGAGGTGCAGTGACTGGGCAGGTCATGATAGACATCACTCCAGACGACTCGGATGTACGCTTCGGCTCGTCGTGTGGTTGTCTGGTTCCAGTGAGCCGCAGTCCAGACGGAACTGCGCGGTGCTGAAATGTGGGACAGGAGCCGTGTTGGTTCAGGATTCCTTTTATTTTACGGAACCTTCCCTGCTCCAACACAACCCCAAAACTTTAAGATTCCACCTCCCTGTGTCACCGTAAGGGGTGAAGGAGTCTGAAAGATCTGTTTGAACCAAAATTGTCAGAAACAGAACTTTCTTCCATTCAGTCACTGTCCAATTCTTGTGTGTTTTCTCCGTTTAATCAGAAAGAAGTCTCAAAACCATTGGTGTTCCCAAATTTCTCACAATCTCTGTATAATTTACAGAGGTGACACATCACAACAAGGAATACTTAAATTATTATTATTATTATTATTATTCTGTCTGATGATGAGCTTCATCTCTGTACTCTAAACCCAATGGTATTTGCACATGTTGCATATTTATTCTCTGAGAAAGCGCATATACACATATACACTCTTCTGTGTGTGTCAGTTGTGCATGACGAGCATTTCCCCCTCTATGCATTCTGTTTGGTTTTCGAGCATGAAACATCATGAAAATTCAAGAAATTAATAAAACCACAAACCTTTGTTACAATATTTAAAGAAATTGTAAGTTTGTCAACGAATAAATGCATCATTTTTACTGAGAAATGTGTCTTTGTCTTTCCATCAGATGGAGTTTTGGGGTTCTAAGTAGGTATTAAGTAAGAAATAATATTTATTAGCGGTGTAACGGTACACAAAATTCACGGTTCGGTTCGTATCTCGGTTTTTAAGTCACGTTTTGATTTCTGTAGGTTTTTTTTTTTTTTGGAGGGGGGGTTAACATCGATAGTTGACATTTTTAAAACAATTTGAAATAAAATGCCTGCTTGGTTTAATAATTTATAAAAAGAAATAAAATAGAATAAACTGAATTAATGCCATACACTTGTTATAATGATTAAATTGAGCAAAAATGTTTTTGCTGGCCCCCTTGTGGCGATGGGAGGAACTGTCTGGAGTTTTACGACGTACTACAAATCGTATTTCCAGTTCCGAGTGCCACCGTAGCCACAGCTTTCATTTCTTTTTCTTTTCTTTTATACCATTAGCATTGTTGTGGATGTTTTCAAGTGTAATAATAATTGTAAAAAAGTAAAGCTAAACAAACTCGCGGTCCGCCACTTATTACGTTCCTGAGAAAACATATCGATCATAACTACATTCCGCATATGTTTTCTTCTCATATCACGTGAGTAGTCGTTAGTTTTAATTGTCATTTTTATTATTTTTATTTCATTGATTTCTTTTAATCCTTTTTGACATGGACCTTTTTGGATTTGGGACTGAATTTTCTATTTGTCTTTTTTTATTACTTGGTACATTTCATTCTTCTTTCCAAAATTTTGTAAGATTTTAGAAGAAAAGAATCAGCATCGCGTGTTGGTGTGACGTTCTTGAGTTTGTGTGTTATAATTTTCCCAAAGGAAATGATTTCTATTTTTTTTCTTGAAGTTCATGTAATGCCCTGCAACATGGACGAAGCGCCATCACAGACCTTATAGCAGCTATAAACGCCCGAAACGAGAGGTGACTTGGGATTGGTCTTTCCCAACACGACACATTTCTTTCTTGGCTTTATCTGGGATCTCGCTTGACTGGGGATTGGAAACGTTCCTGGATCTCATCGAAATTGACTTTATTGAAGACTTTCTGGACCTCCTGTCACGACTCTGAGCATTAATACGGTAATTGCCGCTTCTTTTGGCGAAACACGGACGGTTCGTCTCCCTGTTGGATTTGGTTACGAGGTTCGGGGCTTACAATCAATCCACACGTCCTGACAGCCTGTGAGAATGCGTGTGACTGTGTGGGGTGTGTGGTGAGAGGTCAGACACTTATAATATGGCCAGAGAAGGGTTTAAACCAACACACACACACACACACACACACACACACACACACACACACACTTCTGTCAGGGGAACTTATTTGGATCCGGTGTCATGCTCTGTGTGTCGAGTTTCTCTTCAATGCTCCTTTGCCATCTGTCACTTTCCACATGGAGAGAGTCATATGGGGTAACACACACACACACACACACACACACACACACACACACACACACACACACACACACACAGAGAGAGAGAAGATAATAGGTGTGCAATAAAAGGTTCCTTTTCAGATTTCAATAAGCCGATATGTAACATTATGTATGTTATGAACTTAACAATTCCTGGAAAATAAAACTTTTGTGATTTGGACTAGAATTAATTTTTTTACTTTTCTTTCTTTTCTTGTAATTTAAATAGTATGCCGTTTTTTTTTTAGGATTTTCTTATTTTTTTTATTGACATGGAACTTACTGGATTGGGACCAGATTATTAATTTATTTATTTAATTGTATATAAATATATATATATATATTTTTTTTTTTTTTACTGATTAAGGATTTGATTTTTTTTTTTTTTCAATTTTTTTTTTTTTTTTACTGATTTAGGATTTAACTTTTTAAATTCCATTATTTCTTTTTTTTTTTTACTTAACCTAACACTTTTTGCTTTTGGGACCTGATATTTTTTTTTTTTCTTCTTCATTTTCTTCTGTTGTAACCTGACTAGTCCTGAATTTTATTTGACTTTCGGGATTTGGTTTCATTCTTTTTCTCTATTGAACATGGTTTTGTGTTTCTTTTTTTTAATTGCATGGGGATCCGTCTTCGCTGAATTCAACCTGATCGATTTATTTATATTATTAATTTTTTTATTGACTTGTTACTTTGTATTTGTTACAGAAGAAGCAGGAAAAGTGGCAGAAATCTTTAATTTAAAATGCACACAAAAAACATGCAAACTGACTCATGGCATGGTCCCGTGAGGGGCAGTGGGTGATGAGGAACAAATTATGGTGGTGAGGTGTGACCTCACATGACCCCGGTTTGATCCAGACTCTGTATTGTTGTTTTGTGTGTGAATTTCTGAGCAGTTATGATATTTCCCGTGTGTGTAGTGGGTTTATTTGGCTCAGCGGGATACCTACCTGCCGTATGGTGTGTGTGTGTGTGTGTGTGTGTGTGATATCCAACACTGGTATCAGCAGCCGTCTGGTGTGGGCTCAGTTTCAGTGCATCATCGAAAGTTTAATAATAAAGCACTTAATAAAGTAATGGAGCAAAATGTAATGAATCCCAGTTGGGCCTCATCAGATCAAATAAGAGCCTGTGTGCGTGTGTGTGTGTGTGTGTGTGTGTGTGTGTGTGTGTTTACATACCATGTAAACGATATGTCTAGAAATTTCCATTAGGGTGCACATGCAGTCATTCTCTATTCAACTCTGCTACATTAAGTACGAAATAAAACTGTGTGTGTGTGTGTGTGTTGTTCTAGTGAAATAAAGTGATGAGGTGTGATGTGTGATGGAGACAAATTACTGGAACCACACCTACGCTGATTGTTTTCTTAAAAGCATTTCTTTCTACCACTGTTTTTTTTTATTTCTCTTAATTTACTTTAATTTATTTCTATTTTTTTCTTTTTCTCAAGTCGCTCCTTTTCGTTCTTTGCCTCACTACGCAACACACTCACTGTTTTCTGAGAGATGCGTGTGAGAAAATGTATGTACTAATAAACCTGAGATGTTGTATGGATTAGAGACAGTGGCGTTGAGTAAAGGACAGGAGGTGGAGCTGGAGGTAGCAGAGCTGAAGATGTTGAGATGTTCGTTGGGAGTGACGACGATGGACAGGATTAGAAATGAGTTTATTAGAGGGACAGCGCATGTAGGACGTTTTGGAGACAAGGTGAGGGAGGAGAGATTGAGATGGTTTGGACATGTGCAGAGAAGGGACATGGGGTATATAAGTAGGAGAATGCTGGAATAGAGAAAGACCAAGAAGGATGTGGTAAAGGAAGACATGCAGGTGGTTGGTTTGAAAGAGGCAGATTTAGAGGACAGGGTGGTGTGGAGACACATGACCGCTGTGGCGACCCCTAATGGTAGCAGCCGAATGTACAAGAAGAAGATATCACGTTTACTTGCTCTAAGTAGAGAAACACTGCAGCACCATCTGCTGGAGAAATAAGTCACACACATACAAACACACACATACACACCAGTGGCGGGCAGTCAGGGTCAGCAAAGCCTTCTCTGCACTATCAGAAGCACTGATCTACATTTACAACCTACATTCTAATATTTGTTCCATGAAATTGTATTAATTTATTCCAACAGTTTATTCTCTTCCTTTTGTAGAGTTTCTCTCGGCTGCACTGCTTCAGTACGTGGATGTGGATGGTAGATTTTCTGTCCAATCAGATTTCAGCCTCTATGTGCTGCCATGTCAATCTAATCTGCCCAGAGCCTTCACAATCAGTACTGCTGGCCTTTTTACCTTAGAGAATTATGAACGGGTCTGTTTCTTCAACCAATCAGATTTCAGATTCTCCTCACAGGGCAGCTCGCTGGCCCAGAATAGCATCACCATTTCTCTGTCCTCTGATTGGTTGTTCAGAGGGAAACTGTTACAGCCAAGTTTGACTGGTAAAACACGTGTGTAGCTCTGCAGACTTTTTTACACCTACGGAGGAAGAGAAACTGATTTGGTCTCAGACGTACTTAAAAATCCATTGTGAAGAAAAGATAGATGGTGAGGAGGTCGTCCAACCCTGAAGCTAGCTAGCGTGTCTCAGCCTTGGAAAGGGTTTGTTCTCCACTTCCAGACCAGTGAATACGAGCGGTACCACTGGATTACAGCCTCTGGGGGGCGCTGCACATTATGAGTCTGCATCTCTGGAGAGTAGGTTGTGTTTTATTTAGATGTTTAATGTTTTTGTCATGTTATTAGACAAATATTGATTCTGAACTGCTCCAGATGTTGTAGGTGCACAGTTGTGGTTGTTTGGAGTCTTAACTGGTTTTGTTGCTTAAGTAAAATGATTTTCAACCCCCATATGTGAAACATCCTCACTGAAGGCCCAGGTACCAAATACACGGCTCGCCACTGATACACACACAAACATACAGTATACACATGCATACAAGCATTCACACACACACACACACACACACACACACACACACACACACACACACACACACACACAAACTTATGCACACACATACATACATACATCACATACACATTCTTCAGTTTTTTCATTTTCCTTCCCTTTTACTTCTTTAGCCTCTTTCAAATTTCACCTTTTCAAGATGACAGGAAGTTGAGAGGTTCAATGGCACGTGTTTTCTATCATATCGGTGAACCATTTGAGATGCTAATAGATTTAGCTAGTTTGCTAACACACCCTCGTTTATATCGCTTTAATGAACCAGTGTAAAGGTCGAATGATTTGTTGTTTGCATTCTTTAGCGATGCAATGGGAACATGGTGGCGTTTTGGGTTATCTTGCTCTGTCTGTCCCGCAATGCCGTGCTGCCCATCAGGAAATGGTTTTCCTCAGCAGGAAGTCGGCGTACTCTTTCCTGCGGATGAGGCGCTGCATCTGAAACGTGTTGCTGGAGGTGTGGCAGGAAGACGTCACGTGACTCCTCAGTTGGTAAAACGCCCCCTGGCTAACGAGCTGCACTCTCATTGGTCCGATGCTGCCTTTGGTCCGGAGTGACCTGTAGAGGGCGGAGTCTGCCTGCAGACACGCATCCAGCTGTGTGTCCAGAGAGAGAGAGAGAGAAACTGAGGTGATGAAGTAAAGAATCTTGTGATAAAAATGACATCATAGTTATACTAAATCAGTACTTTGAAACCTTAAGTACATTTGAAGGCAAAAACTTTTGTACTTTTACTCAAGTGAAGGTTTAAAGGGACACTTTTTCTTTTCTGTAAGTCATTATTACATCCAACTCTACATGGTGTGACCCTTTTCGTCTTCCACATGCCTATTTACGAACTCTCTCTCACACTAGTGACAATCGGTTTTGTATAAATTGTATGATCTACAGCGTCATGTTAAATCCGACCTTATACCGCTGCACCTCTGTGAGGTTCCTGACCCCTGTGAGCTCCAGGAACACCAGGTAATGAGGCTGAGCTCCTCCTGATGAGTCTCCTACATCACAAACACAAAAAGATTCAATTCCACTGGTCAAAGTGCAGTTTGTATCGCAGTATATATAAATACGTTTATTTATTTATTGGTGCCTGTCGTGTCACATGCTCTCTAATTATCTGAACGTATATCTGGCTGTTTAAACATTGTGCAAAGTTACGGTAGTTATATTTATAACGGTATCATTACCCAGAATTCCACTCTCAGCGCAGCAGTAATCCACCAGTTTAGCGCCAGGCCACTGTGTCAGCGTTTTCTTAAGCGCGGCTAAAAACAAGGCTTCGTTCACTTTTTCGGCTCGTACGTTTAGCGTTTCACTGGGCCTGCAACATAAACACACACACACACACACACACACACACACACACACACACACACACACACACACACACACACATCAAATGGCTTCGTCAGTAGTTATTTTAGATTAGATGTTGATTTGTATGTATGTGTGTGTGTGTGTGTGTGTGTGTGTGTGTGTATATAGAACCTGTAAGAAAACTCCACCACTGGACACTGATTGTGAAATCCAACGACTTTCACAACGTCTCCAAGGCGACACCTGCAGAAGAAAACAGTATATTCTGTAAGGTACCAAACACGTGCGTGTCACGCCGTTAGAGAAAAATAAATAGATCGGTAATAAATCTGCATCGCTACAGATTCGGCTCTCGTCTTACAGCTGCAGTACCTGAACAGTCCTGAGGCGTTGGTGATTATCAGCTCGTAGTTCTTCCCCTCCTCCACTTCATCCATAAGCAGTGTGTCGGGTGTGTTTGTAGCATCTAAATGTTCCTCTGGTAGAAACTCGAAGAAAATGGAGCGAGGACAGAGCAGGTAATGTCTCCTGTCCTGCAGCGGCCACAGGTTCACTCCGATCAGACCTGAGAGAGAGGAAGAAAACTTACAACAACAAGACTCCACTGTATCCTTCAATACTACAGCACACGCCACTGTATCACTCAATACTACAGCACACTCCACTGTATCACACAATACTAAAGCACACTTCACTGTATCACTCAATACTACACCACACTCCAATGTATCACTCAATACTATGCCACACGCCACTGTATCACTCAATACTACAGCACACACCACTGTATCACTCAATACTACAGCACACTTCACTGTATTATTCAATACTACAGCACACTCCACTGTATCACTCAATACAGCACACCCACTGTATCACTCAATACTACAGCACACTTCACTGTATCACTCAATACAGCACACTCCACTGTATCACTCACTACAGCACACTTCACTGTTTCACTCAATACTACACCACACTCCACTGTATCACTCAATACTACAGCACACTTCACTGTATCACTCAATACTACAGCACACTCCACTGTATCACTCAATACTACAGCACAGTCCACTGTATCACTCAATACTACAACACACTCCACTGTATCACTCAATACTACAGCACACTCCACTGTATCACTCAATACTACAGCACACTCCACTGTATCACTCAATACTACACCACACTACACTGTATCACTCAATACTACACCACACTCCACTGTATCACTCAATACTACACCACACTCCACTGTATCACTCAATACTACAGCACACCCACTGTATCACTCAATACTACAGCACACTCCACTGTATCACTCAATACCACCACACTCCACTGTATCACTCAATACTACAGCACACTCCACTGTATCACTCAATACTACAGCACACTCCACTGTATCACTAAATACTACAGCACACTCCACTGTATCCTCAATACTACACCACACTCCACTGTATCACTCAATACTACAGCACACCCACTGTATCACTCAAAACTATGCCACACGCCACTGTATCACTCAATACTACAGCACACGCCACTGTATCACTCAATACTACAGCACACGTACTACAGCACACGCCACTGTATCACTCAATACTACAGCACACTTCACTGTATTACTCAATACTACACCACACTCCACTGTATCACTCAATACTATGCCACACGCCACTGTATCACTCAATACTACAGCACATGCCACTGTATCACTCAATACTACAGCACACTCCACTGTATCACTCAATACTACACCACACGCCACTGTATCACTCAATACTACACCACACTCCACTGTATCACTCAATACTACAGCACACTCCACTGTATCACTCAATACTACAGCACACTCCACTGTATCACTCAATACGACAGCACACTCCACTGTATCACTCAATACTACAGCACACTTTACTGTATCACTCAATACTACAGCACACCCACTGTATCACTCAATACTACAGCACACTCCACTGTATCACTCAATACTACAACACACTCCACTGTATCACTCAATACTACACACACTCCACTGTATCCTCAATACTACACCACACCACACTGTATCACTCAATACTACAGCACACGTACTACAGCACACCCACTGTATCACTCAATACTACACCACACTCCACTGTATCACTCAATACTACATCACACTCCACTGTATCACTCAATACTACAGCACACTCCACTGTATCACTCAATACTACACCACACTCCACTGTATCACTCACTACAGCACACTCCACTGTATCACTCAATACTACAGCACACTCCACTGTATCCTCAATACTACACCACACCACACTCCACTGTATCACTCAATACTACACCACACTCCACTGTATCACTCAATACTACAGCACACTCCACTGTATCACTCAAAACTATGCCACACGCCACTGTATCACTCAATACTACAGCACACCACTGTATCACTCAATACTACAGCACACGTACTACAGCACACGCCACTGTATCACTCAATACTACAGCACACTTCACTGTATTACTCAATACTACACCACACTCCACTGTATCACTCAATACTATGCCACACGCCACTGTATCACTCAATACTACAGCACACGCCACTGTATCACTCAATACTACAGCACACTCCACTGTATCACTCAATACTACACCACACGCCACTGTATCACTCAATACACCACACTCCACTGTATCACTCAATACTACACCACACTCACTGTATCACTCAATACTACAGCACACGCCACTGTATCACTCAATACTACAGCACACTCCACTGTATCACTCAATACGACAGCACACTCCACTGTATCACTCAATACTACAGCACACTTTACTGTATCACTCAATACTACAGCACACTCCACTGTATCACTCAATACTACAGCACACTCCACTGTATCACTCAATACTACAGCACACTCCACTGTATCACTCAATACTACAGCACACTTCACTGTATCACTCAATACTACAGCACACTTCACTGTATCACTCAATACTACACCACACTCCACTGTATCACTCAATACTACAGCACACTCCACTGTATCACTCAATACTATGCCACACGCCACTGTATCACTCAATACTACAGCACACGCCACTGTATCACTCAATACTACAGCACACTCCACTGTATCACTCAATACTACAGCACACTCCACTGTATCACTCAATACTACACCACACTCCACTGTATCACTCAATACTACACCACACTCCACTGTATCACTCAATACTACAGCACACTCCACTGTATCACTCAATACTACCACACTCCACTGTATCACTCAATACTACACCACACTCCACTGTATCACTCAATACTACAGCACACCCACTGTATCACTCAGTACTATGCCACACGCCACTGTATCACTCAATACTACAGCACACGCCACTGTATCACTCAATACTACAGCACACTCCACTGTATCACTCAATACTACAGCACACTCCACTGTATCACTCAATACTACAGCACACTCCACTGTATCACTCAATACTACAGCACACTCCACTGTATCACTCATTACTATGCCACACTCCACTGTATCACTCAATACTACAGCACACTCCACTGTATCACTCAATACTACAGCACACTCACTGTATCACTCAATACTACAGCACACTCCACTGTACTACACTCCACTGTATCACCAATACTACACCACACCACACTGTATCACTCAATACTACACCACACTCCACTGTATCACTCAATACTACAGCACACCACTGTATCACTCAATACTACATCACACTCCACTGTATCACTCAATACTACACCACACCACACTGTATCACTCAATACTACAGCACACTCCACTGTATCACTTAATACTACAGCACACTCCACTGTATCACTCAATACTACAGCACACGCCACTGTATCACTCAATACTACAGCACACTCCACTGTATCACTCAATACTACAGCACACCCACTGTATCACTCAATACTACACCACACTCCACTGAATCACTCAATACTACACCACACTCCACTGTATCACTCAATACTACACCACACTACACTACACCACACTCCACTGAATCACTCAATACTACACCACACGCCATGTATCACTCAATACTACACCACACCACACTACACTACACCACACTCCACTGTACTACACACTCCACTCCACTGTACTACACTACACAACACACACTCCACTATACTACACACCACACTCCACTATACTACACACTACACTCCACTGTACCGCACACTCCACTCAACTGTACTACACACCATACGCCACTACACTCCACACCACACCCACTGTACCACACACTCCACTGTACTACACACTACACAACACACTACACTCCACTGTACTGCACACTCCACTCATCTGTACTACACACTACACTCCACTATACTACACACTACACTCCACTGTACCACACTCCACTCCACTGTACTACACATTACACAACACACTCCACAACAGACACTCCACTATACTACACACTCCACTCCACTGTACTACACATTCCACTGTACTACACACCACACTTCACAACACACACTCCACTATACTACACACCACACTCCACTGTACTACACACTCCACAACAGACACTCCACTATACTACACACTCCACTCCATTGTACTACACACCACACTCCACTGTACTACACATTCCACTGTACTACACACCACACTTCACAACACACACTCCACTGTACTACACTCCACACTCCACTGTACAACACACTCCACTCCACTGTATGTCCCCTCTAGTACCAGTTTATTTTCACATATTCAGGTCATTTTGGTTTTTCTTGGTCATAAATATACACTGTAACACAAGATGAAATGACCTTCTGAGGCGGCGTAGAGCGGAGAATAGAAGGCCACGCCCCTGCAGTAGTGCTGCCTGAGACTTTCTCCATAAATCTGATGTGGCCCCGAGTCGATGGTGTGAATCAGGTGTAAACGAGGCCACAGTTTGAGAGCAATGCCTCCAAAGCCCTCGGTGACAGCAGTCTTCAGTTCGGCCCCTCGAACAGGATCCGCCTGCAGTCGCCTTTCCAGCTCCGACCTGATCCGAGCATCCAGAAGAAGCCTGGAACTGATCCGGCCCGATTCCACGTCGTCCACCAGCTCCTCCCAACGTTCCTGCAAACCCCCGGAAAACACTCGATTGCTTATTTTGCGGTCAATTGTTGCGCACATTAGGATCATAAATGAATCAATCACGTATTGATAACGCGTTATAGTTTATATATATAGCAACCACGGATTCACAGGGTATCGCGCAACCGATCGACCGAAAGATCTGTTGATTTGTTTGTTGAATTCAAATGCACGATGAGATCAAAGGAAAATAGATGAATATCAACCTCCAGGAGTCTGAATGCGTCGAGCACCAGGAAGGAGAAGCTGGACTCCAGGATGCCGACGTGACGATCCTTCAGGGCGAACAGCAGGTGAAGGTACAGAACGTCGCGCTCATTCTGCACCTACAGAACAATTTAATGAATGAATACACACACACACACACACACACGCTAGGGATGGAAAGATACGCTGATTCGCATAAAAGTTACCAATGTGATCCATCGATTTAAAAAATTTCTATGTAGGTTGAAAGTCACATAAAATACAGATTTACATGGCAGAGGTAGAGCTGCATCTTCCTGCAGACAGACCAGGAAAAGAATGTCTGGTTTTATTATACCTGTAAGACGGCTGCGGACTCGTGCAAAGACGGTGCGTGTGTTCGGAGGAAAACGGCGTTGTCAAAATTCGGAGTCCCGCCTCGGAGTAGCGCTCGGCCGATGGGTAAACCAGTCTGAAGGTCGTCTGGAGACTCGCGGTACCCGGGAAATACTTCTTCATGACGTCTGCGCATACGGACACGCCCTGTGAAAAGTAGTCGCGGTCGGTTTCTTCGGTGCTCAGGAGCATTTTGGGGCACCCTGACGACCCCGAGGTCATCGTCAGGACAGGCGTCTCCGTGATGACGAGCTTTGTCTCTCCGGCGGCGACTCGCCGTATGAGCTCCTCGTAATGAGCGTACGTGGTGACCGGGTGACGCTTCCGGAATTCCGTAGAGTCTGAGAGGAATTAAATTCAAGAGGGTTCTCATTAACAGGAAAAAATCGTTTGGATGTTCCTTGTGTGCGTGTGTGTGAGAGAGACCTGTGATAGAACCAAAGTGATGCTCGAGTCCATAGTGGGTGTGTTTGGTGTCTCTCAGACGTCTGAGCAGCGTCTCCTCCTGCGCTCTCCGTACACACAGGGTGTCTCTTTCCAGTGCGTCTCGCTGCCGTCTCCCTGTTTGACTCACGTGCCTAACGGACAGGAAGTGATGCATGACGCTGAACACACTGCACCTGTCTGCTCTCACACACGCAGCACAGAGAGCGCAGGGTATGCTCAGAGTAACAGCGCAGAGAGCCAAGAATATGCCATGCTCCATTCCTGGTCCAACACACACACACACACACACACACACACACACACACACACATGTAAAAACAGCACATAGCTGAGACACATACGAGGTGGTATCAAAAAAGTTTCTAGACTAGTTTTGAAACACACCAACAGGTGGCATCACAAGGCTGCACGCACAGTCACAGGAAGCACCAGATTTTGCAGCAACATGTGATTTGACAGCTGAAATCTGATTGGACAGAACCGTTAACGTACGTAGACACTCCTTGCAGCAGAGCACCAGAGAGAAACATTACAAAATGAAGACTAATAATTCAATACCTATTCATGGTCAAAAATATATTAAAAGTCAATGATTTGTATAGATATGTATACGATCAAAGGCAGTATTGTCGCAATACTTTCTTATGGCCAATCACAATCCAGCATTCAGCAGCACGCTGACGTCAGCTCGTGGGCGGGGCTACACGTGCTACTCTGCTGTTTACCAAATTGTGGCTGCGTTTTTTTTTGTTTTGTTTATTTGAGTCATTAATAGATATTTATAATTTTAACGGTAAATTGCGTTATTTTCACTTACCGGTTAGAAGCGCTCGTGCTGCCACCGCAGCCATTACAGCGCACGCGAGAAAAGCGCAGCAAACCGCGCGGGATAAAAGCAGCATCCCGGAAAGTTTTATTTAAAAGTAATTAAAAAGAAATTAAACTATTACAACGACTTTCTTCGCAACCGCCATGGTTTTGAGAAAAAATAAAAGTTAACAAGCCTAGAGAGAAAACATCCGCTTTTTCTTGTTGTATATTTCCGGGTTTGACACAACGACGTGATGACGTCATTTGGACGCCCCCATTCCAGTCACAATAAACGGATGCTTTTTTTTCTGACTTTATTGTTCAACTCTTTTAGATTTGTTTATTTACAAAGAAATTTTAGCAAAACGTTTTAAGTTTCATAAGAAGTAAGATTTATATAGAGAATGTGTCCTGTTTTAAAAAACATTTTACAAAATTCCAAAGTTACAAATGCAATTATTCAAACTCCAGACATCTCTCTCTCTTTTCTCTCTCTCTCTCTCTCTCTCTCTCTCTCTCTTTTCTCTCTCTTAGTTTTCATGAAATAACAAAAAACTTTTTTGTATTTTGTATTTGATTTTTTTGTTGTATTTGTTGATCTTTTTTGCTCATTGTTGTTACTGTTTGTATACTTTTTATGAGCATTAATAAAAAAGAAAAATTAATACAAAATTAATGCCAAACAATAAATAAATAAAAATCAATTAAGTAAATAATTAACATAAATAATAAATAAATAAAAACCAATTCATTAATCAATTCATTAACAATAACACGAAAGAAAGAAAGAAAGAAAGAAAGAAAGAAAGAAAGAAAGAAAGAGAGCAACTTCCCCATTGCCGTATTAATAGCATTCCATGATAAAAAAAAAAAAGTCTGGACTCTGTCTCTGTCATTTAAAATGTGAAATTGTGAAGCAGAAACACAGAACAAATTATTATATATATATATATATATATATATATATATATATATATATATATATATATATACACACACACAGAATATTATATAAATAGTTTGAGAGCAATGCCTCCAAAGCCCTCGGTGACAGCAGTCTTCAGTTCGCCCCTCGAACAGGATCCGCCTGCAGTCGCCTTTCCAGCTCCGACCTGATCCGAGCATCCAGAAGAAGCCTGGAACTGATCCGGCCCGATTCCACGTCGTCCACCAGCTCCTCCCAACGTTCCTGCAAACCCCCGGAAAACACTCGATTGCTTATTTTGCGGTCAATTGTTGCGCACATTAGGATCATAAATGAATCAATCACGTATTGATAACGCGTTATAGTTTATATATATAGCAACCACGGATTCACAGGGTATCGCGCAACCGATCGACCGAAAGATCTGTTGATTTGTTTGTTGAATTCAAATGCACGATGAGATCAAAGGAAAATAGATGAATATCAACCTCCAGGAGTCTGAATGCGTCGAGCACCAGGAAGGAGAAGCTGGACTCCAGGATGCCGACGTGACGATCCTTCAGGGCGAACAGCAGGTGAAGGTACAGAACGTCGCGCTCATTCTGCACCTACAGAACAATTTAATGAATGAATACACACACACACACACACACACGCTAGGGATGGAAAGATACGCTGATTCGCATAAAAGTTACCAATGTGATCCATCGATTTAAAAAATTTCTATGTAGGTTGAAAGTCACATAAAATACAGATTTACATGGCAGAGGTAGAGCTGCATCTTCCTGCAGACAGACCAGGAAAAGAATGTCTGGTTTTATTATACCTGTAAGACGGCTGCGGGACTCGTGCAAAGACGGTGCGTGTGTTCGGAGGAAAACGGCGTTGTCAAAATTCGGAGTCCCGCCTCGGAGTAGCGCCGGCCGATGGGTAAACCAGTCTGAAGGTCGTCTGAGACTCGCGGTACCGGAAATACTTCTTCATGACGTCTGCGCATACGGACACGCCCTGTGAAAAGTAGTCGCGGTCGGTTTCTTCGGTGCTCAGGAGCATTTTGGGGCACCCTGACGACCCCGAGGTCATCGTCAGGACAGGCGTCTCCGTGATGACGAGCTTTGTATCTCCGGCGGCGACTCGCCGTATGAGCTCCTCGTAATGAGCGTACGTGGTGACCGGGTGACGCTTTCGGAATTCCGTAGAGTCTGAGAGGAATTAAATTCAAGAGGGTTCTCATTAACAGGAAAAAATCGTTTGGATGTTCCTTGTGTGCGTGTGTGTGAGAGAGACCTGTGATAGAACCAAAGTGATGCTCGAGTCCATAGTGGGTGTGTTTAGTGTCTCTCAGACGTCTGAGCAGCGTCTCCTCCTGCGCTCTCCGTACACACAGGGTGTCTCTTTCCAGTGCGTCTCGCTGCCGTCTCCCTGTTTGACTCACGCGCCTAACGGACAGGAAGTGATGCATGACGCTGAACACACTGCACCTGTCTGCTCTCACACACGCAGCACAGAGAGCGCAGGCTATGCTCAGAGTAACAGCGCAGAGAGCCAAGAATATGCCATGCTCCATTCCTGGTCCAACACACACACACACACACACACACACACACACACACACACATGTAAAAACAGCACATAGCTGAGACACATACGAGGTGGTATCAAAAAAGTTTCTAGACTAGTTTTGAAACACACCAACAGGTGGCATCACAAGGCTGCACGCACAGTCACAGGAAGCACCAGATTTTGCAGCAACATGTGATTTGACAGCTGAAATCTGATTGGACAGAACCGTTAACGCACGTAGACACTCCTTGCAGCAGAGCACCAGAGAGAAACATTACAAAATGAAGACTAATAATTCAATACCTATTCATGGTCAAAAATATATTAAAAGTCAATGATTTGTATAGATATGTATACGATCAAAGGCAGTATTGTCGCAATACTTTCTTATGGCCAATCACAATCCAGCATTCAGCAGCACGCTGACGTCAGCTCGTGGGCGGGGCTACACGTGCTACTCTGCTGTTTACCAAATTGTGGCTGCGTTTTTTTTTGTTTTGTTTATTTGAGTCATTAATAGATATTTATAATTTTAACGGTAAATTGCGTTATTTTCACTTACCGGTTAGAAGCGCTCGTGCTGCCACCGCAGCCATTACAGCGCACGCGAGAAAAGCGCAGCAAACCGCGCGGGATAAAAGCAGCATCCCGGAAAGTTTTATGTAAAAGTAATTAAAAAGAAATTAAACTATTACAACGACTTTCTTCGCAACCGCCATGGTTTTGAGAAAAAATAAAAGTTAACAAGCCTAGAGAGAAAACATCCGCTTTTTCTTGTTGTATATTTCCGGGTTTGACACAACGACGTGATGACGTCATTTGGACGCCCCCATTCCAGTCACAATAAACGGATGCTTTTTTTTCTGACTTTATTGTTCAACTCTTTTAGATTTGTTTATTTACAAAGAAATTTTAGCAAAACGTTTTAAGTTTCATAAGAAGTAAGATTTATATAGAGAATGTGTCCTGTTTTAAAAAACATTTTACAAAATTCCAAAGTTACAAATGCAATTATTCAAACTCCAGACATCTCTCTCTCTCTCTCTCTCTCTCTTTTCTCTCTCTGTTTCTCTCTCTTAGTTTTCATGAAATAACAAAAAACTTTTATTTTGTATTTTGTATTTGATTTTTTTGTTGTATTTGTTGATCTTTTTTGCTCATTGTTGTTACTGTTTGTATACTTTTTATGAGCATTAATAAAAAAGAAAAATTAATACAAAAATTAATGCCAAACAATAAATAAATAAAAATCAATTAAGTAAATAATTAACATAAATAATAAATAAATAAAAACCAATTCATTAATCAATTCATTAACAATAACACGAAAGAAAGAAAGAAAGAAAGAAAGAAAGAAAGAAAGAAAGAAAGAGAGCAACTTCCCCATTGCCGTATTAATAGCATTCCATGATAAAAAAAAAAAAGTCTGGACTCTGTCTCTGTCATTTAAAATGTGAAATTGTGAAGCAGAAACACAGAACAAATTATTATATATATATATATATATATATATATATATATATATATATATATATATATATACACACACACAGAATATTATATAAATACAAAAGAGAAAAACAACAATAATAATAGTATAAGTTACACTATCTAATACAATGTAAATGACTGTTATTGCAGTTTAAAACTGAGTATTAACAGTGTATATTTTGGTGACTGGTTCACTGGTAGCAGCTCTGATTGTAAAGTCTAATAGCAGCAGGAAGAAAAGACCTTCTGTTTTGCTCCTTGGGACACTCAGCATGTAACAGTGTGTCACTGAAGGAGCTGATCAGAGATGAATCTGTTTCATACAGGGGCTGAGGGTCATTCTCCAGCAATAATGATAGTTTAGCTCCCATCCTCCTTCTCCCACCTCCTGTACAGTGTCCAGGGGAATCCCCAGGACTGAGCTGGACTTCCTGATCAGCTTGTCCTGTCTGCAGTAGAGATGCTGCTGCACCAGCAGACCACACCATAGAACATGAGGCCACCAAAGAGTTAAAAAAGTAGTGCTTCCTGCAGTCAAAACAACCTCAGTCCCCTCAGCAGAAACTCTGCTCTGCCCTTTCTTATAAATTGATTCTGTATTATCTGTCCGGTCGTCTTTTGTTCAGATGAACAGCCAGGTATTTATGAGTCCACTCTCTCATTCTCGAGGGATAAACTGGAGAATAAGAGAGGTGTGAAATAGAAATGGGAGATGCTGCAACAGGCTGCCACCAGGGCGGCGCCACTTCATTTTTTGAAAAAGAGCTTCCCAAACACTGATCCTCTGTTCTTTCATTTTTTTATTATTATTTCAGTGTTCTAAGCCCTTTAATCTCTGATTTTTTTGGTTTTGTTTGAAACTTAAATCCTACCTGGACACTTTTATTACCTCCAGCAATACCAAAGCCCTGAAGACTCTGAAACTGTGTCATCTATTAGAATTTTTTTGCAGTGTAACTTTAGTTTTTTACCTGTGGTATTGTTTTGTAAGTTAGGAAGTTACACTTTTGTTTTAAACGTGTTCTTTAATCAAAATTTTAAAAACAATGAAAAAAAAACCCCATCCCTGTTCTCATTATATATCTATATTAGAGATATATGTTTTAATATATTCTAGGTTTTTTTTAGTCAATATATTTTCTATCATGTTTCACTTTTTCATAGGACACCACAGTGAAAGTGAATGTTGGAGCCCCGGAACCAAAGCCGGACTCACTGCCGTCGCAAATTTAAATTCAAGTTCTATTACCCACTTTCAAATGACATAAAAAAAAACGCAAGCAATATGAATGGGTAAAATATTTATAAAACTTTATTACCGTCTTCTGTCTCCCAAATTACATCACATACACACTTAACCTCACAAAAAGAGCGAAGCGGAGTAAATCGCATCAGAGTGTGAACGCGGACGTCGGGATTCGTTTTGAATGAATAGAAAAGAAATCACGAACGGATCGGCACACGGGAGCCGTACGACTCGACGGCACCGGTTTGAAATGGGAATACTGCGGCGGGTACACGTACAAATCACGAAACACGGACACTAAAGAGACATGAGGCAAGTGCCGATACTCAATTATTCATACTGACCCAATTAACCAAGTCAAATCGGTGTAATGAGTCACAGCTGACTGACTCAATCTGCACGGGGATCCAGTTCAGTGAGTCACAACTGCCTGACTCAGTTATCCAGGACGAACCGATTCAGTGAGTCACAGCTGACTGACCTAATTAGCCAGATCGAACCGATTCGATGAGTCACAACGGGCTGATTCAATTAGCCGTGGCGAAGCGATTCAATGAGTCACAGCTGACTGACTCAGTTATCCAGGACGAACCGATTCGATGAGTCACAGCTGGCTGACCTAATTAGCCACGACGGACCGATTCAATGAGTCACAGCTGAACAATTCAAAAAGCCGAAGCTAACTGACGAATCATCCTTGATTTATTGCGTAAGCTACACCCTAAACATTCATTAAGCTCCCCTCGACTGGTTCAATGACCAAATCCACACCTCCTCTATACAAAGTGTCCAAGATTCAGAAGATAAACGACTCGCAATAATTCACACTTGATCAGACCAGTAAACCCGCTCATAAACTCACTGCTAACCAAAACTGAGTCAACGCCCACCAGGGGGCGGTACACTGCAATATTCGGCGTGCAGAACACCATCACTGTAGATACTTCAAAGATTGCTGCCGCTAGCGAGCGACTGTTGAGTAAACCCATGTCTCGCACACAGGAAGCTCGCCACAAAAAACAAAACCTGAGTAATTCACGTACACGTAAAAGCACAGCGCAAAAAAACCCCACCCCAACAGCGATCCATCGGCGTAACCGACACAAAAAAGAAAAAGTGTCATATCAGCACATGCCTACTGCAGACTGCATTCTGTAATTCAACACAAAACAGCTTTTCCTTTTTTTTTCAAATATGTGGGAGTAACTTTTTTCTTCTTATACATTTATAACATTTATAAGTATAGAATCTTTTTGTAAATATTCTCTCTACCGTACGATCGGCACCTTTTCCTGAGTTCCTAATCTGAAGTTAGTGAAGCGAAACTGGGAATCGCAGGGAGCTTGTGAAAAAATTGTAAAAAAAAATTAATATAAAACATAAAATAAAATAAAAAAAGGAACGAAATTCATGCTTCCATTAAAAAAATAAGGAGGGGAGAGAAATAGGAGAAGAATTAGAGACATTTAAAAAAAAGAGAAAAATTATAAGGTGTACAATAAAAAAAAAAAAAAAAAAATATATATATTTCTTTGTAATTATTAATCGATAAAGAAAATCCATAAAGGTGTTTTTAATTAAAAATAGTAATATATATTTTAAATTAAAAAAAAGCTTTTTTTAATGGCAGCAGTGTGAATAAAATTTAAATCCCTTAAAAAATAAAAATACAAAATTGAAACAAGTTGCAAATGACTGCTGGATCTATCAGGCATGAAATAAAAAAAAAAAAAAAAAAAAAGGAAATTATGGTTAGAAATGATTTTTTTTTAATATGACTAACATAAATGAATAATTCAATTAACTAAAAAAATATAGAGATTGTTATGGCAATTCAAAAATATATTCAAGAATTAGCCAAATGAGCATGATTAAGTAAATCAAGAGTAATAATTAATTTAAAAATAAAAATCTGACTGAAGGTCACGCCTCCGGCTTGCTATAGCTTTTTTTTCATATGTGAAACATAAAATTATTAGCAACAAAAAAGGGTGCAATAAAAAAAAAAAAAACAAGCGAGGTCACATTAAAGAAAGATTTTCTACTGGTATGATGATGATGATGATGATGATGTATATACGGATCAGGAGTTATTGAGTAAAAAGGCATCGCTGGGAAAAACTGAAAGGAATACACACATCACACTATATGCTCCAAAAGTTTGTGGACAACAGACCAAGAGCCTTTTGAACATCCTGTTAAAGACGCCTCCCACAACCTGGTGTCCCAATACTTTTGGCCTTAGTGTATTTATATGTGTGTATATATTTATGGGTTCAGGTCCTTTATGATCAGAGGTTAGCGAGAATCCAGAGCTCTCAGAAGAAGCTGGTTTTAAGGAATCGTTCTGCCCCAACTTCCTGTTTCGGGCACTTCGTAGGTTTAGGGTTGGGGGACGACACAAAAAAAAACAAGCGTCGGATCCACCGGACATCACGTCTTAACTAAGGCACGGGAAAAGAGAGAGGCATCCTGCAGTAAAGCTAACACTATTTAAGCTAATCGTCGCTGTAGCGTTGGCTAGCGTTTAGCGAACTCGCATCGATTTCAGACGATCGCTTCGTGTGGATCGGCTGATCTGAGGTTCGTTTTGCTTGTTCTAAAGAACGAGTCATTTTTTGATGATAAGCTTCAAAAAAATTTTAAACGTTGGTTATAAATTTGAGGATTGTGATTGGTCGTGATTTCAGCCTCACAAGGTTTTTTTTGTGGGGGGGGTTGGGACTCTTGCACAACCCGGATGTGGAAAAACAGCTTCGTTAAACCTTCTGGCTTCGCTCTGAGAAGTTCATATGGATCACCATGTGCAAAAAGACAGCGGGAGGACATGGGGTCTGGTGCATCTTCTGCTCGACACTTATTGCGGGACCCTGAAACAACCCACGTTCTATTAGATTGTCTGCGATCTCTGAACTTGTTGCTCTCGTTTGTTTCGGTTATTATTAGCGCTCCAGAGCGGACGTTTCTACACAAAAGGGTGCCAATGGGGTTCTGATTTACATCCGGTTTGTGCTGATGTTCTGAAATATTGTGTGCATCGGTCGTATTTGGTATGGTGAGAGTCGGATTACTACGCTGTTTGTTTGGTTTTTTTTGTAAATTCTTGCTATAAAAGGGAAAAAAAACTCGTAACCCGAGTTCCCGAAGAAAAAGAAAAAATGTAGCCAACAAGCTAATATTAGCTATTCAGTGATCCACTATTGTTCAATTCTCGTACCGGTCCCATTGTGTTCCTGCTGATCCTCTCGTTTCTCAACCCATCACAATTTCCTATTAGCTTTCAGTAACTAATCGCCTAAGCCTGAGTCCAAAACGTTAGCATTAGCATTGTTTGCTGGTTAGTTCACCGTTACTCACATATACGTTTCTTTATATTTCGATATTTACTATAAAACATTTTATTTCTCGTAATTCCTCTCTCCGCACGTCTTTAAATCCAGGTTAGTCGGCAAGCAGGAGTGATGCCGCGCGCGCTACGTCGTCATGCGGAGAACGTTGCGAAATAAGGCGATAGCGAGCTAATGTTCACATTTGTTGAAAAAATAAAAAATAAAAATAAAAATCACAACAACAACAACAACACTGGTGGGAAAAGTGAAAAATGCAACCCCCAGGGGTCACTCTGTGTAGTTCAAAGGTCACGACTGCTGCCCGCTCCATTGCGCCTCCGTAGGCTGGCTGAGGAACTCCTCCACCTGCCTGGCCATGTCCATCGTTTCGTCCAGATCGAAATCTCCGCTCTCGTCGAGCATCGGGTCGCCGCTACGCACAGAAACGAGGGGGTCACGGTAAAAAGTGAAAAAGAACAAAGTCCAGGATGAAAACTGATTAGCGAAGTGTACCTACATGGAAGGGTAGATAGCGAAACTGCCCGGCTGAGTGATGGTAGGGGAGGAGTCCATGAAGGCGGGGTTTCCGGGAGACTGCTCTGGATTGGATGAGGCAAATCTACAAGAGGGGCGGAGCGAAATATTTCACAGGGTTCAATCGGGACAAACGGAATTCCACGTGGAAGTAAAAAGGTATGAAAATACTCACTCTACTTTGACCACCTGTTTAATCTCTGGTTTGACGTAACCGTCTCCTACGGCTTTAGCTGTGGAAAATAATCACACACACACACACACACACACACACAGTCAATACTAGTTTTGCTTGTCTAGGAAAGAAGCTGCGATGTGATTGCAGGAGTGTGCAGTTTTGGTATAGTGTGTGTGTGTGTGTGTGTGTGTGTGTGTGTGTGTGTGTGTGGCGTACAGTTGGGGGGCGTGCAGTAGCGGGAGAACACCTCGTCTTTGGGCTGGTTGGGGTAAAGGAACAGCAGGTGGTTCAAGTCGCTAATGCGGTCAGCCAGAGAGCGGATGGAGAAATCCTTAGTGGTGAAGGGCATCAGGTTCCACACCATTCGCTCTCCTGGAACAACACACACACACACACACACACACACACACACACACACACACACACACACACACACACACACACACACACACACACACAATGAGATATTTACTGATTAAGAAAAACATTTTTGTGTCTGTGAGTGAGTGTGTGTATATATATATATATATATATATTCTCCTGTACATCCACAGTAGCGACTGTGGCTCGTGGGTTTGATTGACGGATCTGCTGATCTCATAAGCGTTTATATAATAAATGTGATTAAGTGGTTGAGTGAGAGACGCACCAGCTTTGTTGGGGTTTTCCGCTACCCAGGCGATGGTGATCCCTCCGATCTCCGAGTCGCTAAAGCGCAGCAGGAAGGTGCCGTTTGGTTTGGAGAGCAGCATGTCCTGCGCCTGCTGTTTGTTCAGGAAACCCAGAATCGCCCTAAAACACACACACACACACACACACACACACACACACACACACACACACACACACACACACACACTCATGTCTATCCGTGATGCTTACTCCGCGTTACTGTGTTAAACACTGTGGAACATTTGAAGGTTACCCGTCGTTCCAGTGAGCCTTCAGGTGTTTCTTCATCAGCTCTATGACTCCATCAAACCACTGCCAGAAGGTGAAGCTCCTTCCTGGTAAACTCTCCTGCACAACACACAGCCTATCAATCAATAACATCTGGCACGTGTGGGGTGTAGCCTAGCGTAGCTTAGCGAGTGCTCCTACCCGGTTGAACTGGGACCAGGTCATGGTCATGTTGCGATAGTCCTCGGGGTTGTTGCTGGAGCTGCTGAAAGCTTTCTGAGCGAGGAACACCAGGTTCTCCTCCGATAACCCGCGCTCGCTCTGCACCTCCGACTTGTATTTCATGTTTAGAGCCTCGCACAGCTGCGGCCACGACACCTTATCAGGCACCACAAAGGGGACGCGACCCTGCAGGGGGACACGCCGTCAACGTTGCGGTTTTTGATTTACGTTACGGAGATACCGAGGTGCGGAAATAAAACGGTGCGTTACCGGCTCGGAGAAGGCGTTGTCCCACAGCACCGTCGCCGTGGCGTTGTTGTCTTGACTACCGTGTACGATGACCACGACGGGCAGCGATAACGTCTGCGATTAGCAAGAAAAATGCACGTTTTTAAACGACATTCGTATTAATAGTTGTCAATTAAATACGACTTTGACATGTTGGTTTGTAATTATTTTTGTTTAATTACACACACACACACACACACACACACACACACACACACACAAACAATTTTTCCCCAATCATAAAATTCATATATATATATATATATATATGAAAATAATAAAGCATTTAATACATTTTGTGGAAAATAGTATAAAAATTATTATTAATTCAAATTATAATTTTTTTACAGTTATCATTTAAATATTAATATGGAAATTGTTTAATTATTGCCATTTAAAAGTTTAATAAAAAAAATAAAATGGTTAATTTATTAAAAAAGTATATTTGAATTAATTAAATTTTTTTTTATTTAATAATTTTAATCAATTAATTAATTATTTTAATAATTTAATAATTTTTTAAATAAACCAATCAATAAAACAAAACAAAATGTATTTGATTTTTTAAATTCTTTTTAATAAGAATAATTTCTTAGTTCAAAATGAATAAAAATCGAGAGGCGACATGTGACCTTGACGTGGAACATCAGCTCGTTTCCTCCGACGCTGAACTGAGACTCGAACAGGACGGTGAACTTCTCCTCGGTCACCGACTCGGCGCCGCGTCTGTCCGAGCGTTTAATGCGCTTCAGGGACTTGGTGGACAGAAAGACAGGAAGAGGGACATGGACACATGGCAGACATATCTTAAGGACGCGTCTTGTTTTTGATGTCCGAATGGCGTGAATTAACGTTTCGTGGTTCTCACCATGTTCCTGAAGTGAGCGCTCAGAGTGCCTGTGGTCTGGTGATACTCCATCACACAGTTGTTGTTCAAGATTTCTCCACTACTGTCACTGAAACACACACACACACACACACACACACACACACACACACACACACACTTTACAATTATATTACATTAATATTCCATGTTCCAGTTTTAGACCCTTTTCGGCATCCACATCCTGCTCATTGTCCCTCTGTAAGAGGAAGAAATGAACGAATAAGGAAACAAAGTCTCAAGAGTGCATTCGGATGAATAAGACTCACTTCCTGGTGCTCTCGTTCTTTAGAAGAGCTTTGGCCTGCTGTTCGTTGATGATGGTGGCCTTGACCTGTGGAGGGTTCATGTGGACGTTGAGTTTTCCCCCGACCAGCAGGCGCACCGTCGTTGCGAACTTGGTCTGCGTCTTTAACACCTGCGGAGGCTGTTTCTCTATGATGAACGTGCTGCCGAGACAAAATAAAAGCGTTGAAATTCGGGTTGTATGTACTAATAGAGCTTGAGGCGAGTGCTGAAATGACGTCGGTGACGGCATTACGTGAAACGTTACTATGCCGAAAATATCGGCAAAAATCCCTACCGTTAGTTTTTCGGGCTTCTGGTCCGCTGTCATTACGAGAGCGGCCTCTAGAGGTGAATACTGACACCACAAGCTGTTTGTTTGTACACGTGAGACTGCGCGCTGCACGAAGAGCGCTATATTTATATTTATTGACCCTAACGACGAGGCTGAGATCACGTCAGTGATGGTGTTAAATGTATTAGATGGAGTCACTCACCCGGTTACGAGTGCTGAGATGATGTCGGTGATGGTAGCGTTAAGTTCTTTGAGAAGTTCCTCTGTAGGGCCGGGGATGGGGAGCTGCTGAGTTAAGTGATCAACACGCCGGAGCTGCTGTCTGTTCTGCCAAACCATATCGGCCAACTTCTCACACCTGATCACCACGGCGACAAACGATAAACACCAAACCGACAAACGATAAACACCAAACCTCACAGATGCGGTAGTGCGCCAGAAATGTGAGAAATTGTATTTGTTTACAGTACAAATGCAGTACAGTGCGTGTGTGTGTGTGTGTTTACCAGGACTGTAGGATGTCCAGACTTCCTTCTGGAGGTCCCCCGTTTCCAGCCAGTTGTTGTCGTCTCTTCCACTGAATCAGTTCGTCGTCCACAATCACCGTCTGCTGCTTTCTCAACAATGCCAGAGTCCTTTGGTGTTTCTCAGCTAGGTCCTACACACACACACACACACACACACACACACACACACACACACACACACACACACACACACTCTTTCTTTTACAAACATGAACTGGCAACAAATTCTCTTTTTTATAAAATATTCTCAAAACCCAGTCATTGGCAGAGGTTTTGGCACGTGTGTGTGTGTGTGTGTGTGTGTGTGTGTGTGTGTTACCTGTCTGTATTTCTGCAGTGTGTTAGCCTCGCGGGTTATCCAGGTCTCTAGTGTAGTTTTCCTGCTCTGGAGACTCGTCTCTCTCTGCACGCGCTCGGCAGGTGGTAAATTCGCTAAACTACTCAACTGAGCTGAAAATAGGCAATTGAATATTTAAATATTATTCAAATATATTTGAATAATATTTAAATAATATATTTAAATAAATATTATTTAAATATTCTAATAATATATAATATTCGTTTCTGATCAAATAAATACAAATGCATAAATAATAAAGCTAATAAGGCTATTAAAGTGTGTGTGTGTGTGTGTGTGCGTACCCTGGATCCTCAGGCTCTCCTGGTACTGGATGATGAAGTACTCCTGACTGTGCTGGAGTTTGCGCAGGTCGCTCTCCGTCTCCTGTGTCATGGCGCGCAGCTCCTCGAACATCTGGTTGATCTGCTGATATTTCTGGGGTGTGGCATCTGTAGCCCCGCCCCCTGCAGAACTCACCTGCCAATCAAAATAATGGTCAGACGCATGTTACTTGTTAGTAAATCGTAGTGGTTTGTGTTCGGATTGTAGGGAAGTGAGCGAGTTAGTGTTAAAATAAAGACAGCTGTGTGTGTGTGTGTGTGTGTGTGTCTGTGTGTGTGTGTGTGTGTGTGTGTGTGTGTGTATACACGTGAGACTCACATTAGAAGCCTCCTGTACGAGTCTCTGCTCCGTGTAGAGAATGTGTTTGATACATCGCACCAGCTCCATCGAACATGCCTCATATGTGCTCTAAACAATACAATCAAACATTATAACAACAGGAGGATTAAACAAGGAGACAGAAAAAAAGAGGTTAAAGAAATGACGGATTGATTTAAACAGACAGACAGACAGAGAGACAGACAGACATGGAGGCAAATTGTTTAATGGCAGTCAGGTGAACAAGTAAACAGACAGGCAGATGTAAAAAAAAATAGAGCGACAGGCAGAGAAAGACAGGTAAACTGAAAGACAGATGAAAAGAGAGAGCGAGAGACAGACAGTCGGAATTACAGACAGACAGACAAAATTATAGATAGGGACAGACAGATGGTCAGTAACACAGACAGACAGACAGACAGACAGACAGAACTCTAAACTGAGAAAAGCAGATAAACAATTAGACAGACATTTGGAAAGATATAAATGAAGACATGTATACAGATAAAGAAGACAGACAGACAGATAGAAAAGGACAGACTGAGAGACAGACATGAAGAGACACTATAGCAGTGTTCACACCTACAATTATTTTCAAGAGAAAAAAATCCATTTAATATTCTCTTTAACGTATTGATGCAAAACGTCAGAAAGTTAATGTGTGTTCCATCAGTGTAAATGACTGTCTGGAATTCTCTAATGACATCTGTGTGTGTGTGTGTGTGTGTGTGTACCTTCAGCTGTGTGGCATAATGCCCAAGTTTAATCTTAAGCAGGAAGCCGTCCTCCCCCATCTGATGGTCTGCCTTCCTCTGCAGCTCCTGGATCAAACTGTCCAACAGACGCTTGGCCTTAAACTCCTCCTGCTGCTTCTCCACGTCTATGGCATCCCTGCACACACACACACACACACACACACACACACACACACACACATAGAAATATCTATTCTTACATTGGAATTTAAAATGTCTGATTCGGTGTGTGTGTGTGTGTGTGTGTGTGTGTGAGTGAGAGACAGAGAGCGGGAGACTCACCAGGGCTGTGTCTCAATCCACTGGGCGAGGTAGTGGCGCACTTCTATAGGAAAGTGCTGGCCGTAAAGCGCCTGCATCTGATGAAGGGCGTCGCCCTGTAACTGCTGAGCCTGAATCCATAAGGCCATCTCTACCTGACAGTGAGAGACAGACAGACAAAAGAGACTGCAAAAGACAGAGAGACAAAAAGACAAAAAGAAACAGTTAAAAAGAAAGACAGACAGACAGACAGACAGACAGACAGACAGACAGACAGACGTGCACTTGACAAGGTATAGAGAATGGACACTAAACACTAGGTAGTGCACTAGACAGGGTACAGAATGGACACTAAACACTAGGTAGTGCACTAGACGGGGTACAGAATGGACACTAAACACTAGGTAGTGCACTAGACAGGGTACAGAATGGACACTAAACACTAGGTAGTGCACTAGACAGGGTACAGAGTGGACACTAAACACTAGGTAGTGCACTAGACAGGGTACAGAATGGACACTAAACACTAGGTAGTGCACTAGACAGGGTACAGAGTGGACACTAAACACTAGGCAGTGCACTAGACAGGGTACAGAATGGACACTAAACACTAGGTAGTGCACTAGACAGGGTACAGAATGGACACTAAACACTAGGTAGTGCACTAGACGGGGTACAGAATGGACACTAAACACTAGGTAGTGCACTAGACGGGGTACAGAATGAACACTAAACACTAGGTAGTGCACTAGACAGGGTACAGAATGGACACTAAACACTAGGTAGTGCACTAGACAGGGTACAGAGTGGACACTAAACACTAGGTAGTGCACTAGACAGGGTACAGAATTGACACTAAACACTAGGTAGTGCACTAGACAGGGTACAGAGTGGACACTAAACACTAGGTAGTGCACTAGACAGGGTACAGAATGGACACTAAACACTAGGTAGTGCACTAGACAGGGTACAGAGTGGACACTAAACACTAGGTAGTGCACTAGACAGGGTACAGAATGGACACTAAACACTAGGTAGTGCACTAGACAGGGTACAGAGTGGACACTAAACACTAGGTAGTGCACTAGACAGGGTACAGAATGGACACTAAACACTAGGTAGTGCACTAGACAGGGTACAGAGTGGACACTAAACACTAGGTAGTGCACTAGACAGGGTACAGAGTGGACACTAAACACTAGGTAGTGCACTAGACAGGGTACAGAATGGACACTAAACACTAGGTAGTGCACTAGACAGGGTACAGAGTGGACACTAGGTAATGACCTTTACCGGAAGTAACGCAAAATTATTAATCAACGAACAGCAGTGTTAGCCAAAGCAGCTTAGCAAAAGAGTCGCAGTAGCCATACGAAGCTAAGTTGCGTTAGCTTAGCCTAGCTTGTGTTAGCTAAGAGGGGAACTTTTGGGGCGAATGAAACTTTTAGGACCTTTCGAAAATTGTTCTCAGCGCGACATGAGAACACGTGGCGCGTGACGTCATTTCACGGTGAAATAACGTCACGTTTGGTGAACACGTTTCATGCGCGCGGAGAGGCGTTACCTGGCTAGGCTAGGCTAAGCTAAGCTAAGCTAAGCAGATAGAAGAGCGCTGCGCGGTCTAAAAGTGAGCCAAACTGTTGCGCTTTCTGTAAAGCAGGCGCAGCGGAAGAAGAGGAAACGGGGGAGTTTCGTGCAGAAGACTCACCGGTTTGCAGCGTCTCGATGCCGTTCAGCGCGCCGTCAGTCCATTAATGAAGATCAGACTGACATCCAGTCAGAAATGTGCAATGAAAAGCAGGAGTTAAAGTTTAGCAGGTTTCCGGAACGGCCGTGTTTGTGTGGGCGGAATGTCGCGGCTTGTAATACCGCTGTTTGCCTGCAGATGCCGCCAGATCTACACCAATCACACGTCCTTCTAACGCTAGTTCATGCCAACATCGTTTCTCACATAACGAGATACATGTGATGTAACAGTAAAATGTGCTGGTCGACTAAGAGCTACCTCTCCTGCAGAGAATACATTTACTCAAATGACAAGCGATTTACGTAAATGCTTCTCATAGTTACATATTTCAACATCCACTGTTCCAGAGGAGAACCAGCGAGTCAGGCCTTCAAGATCAAAATGAGGCAGAAACTATTACTTTGGAAGAACAACAAGGAGAAAAGACTTTGCTTAGACCAAGAAACATAAGAAATGTACAATATGTTAAAGCTGTTTGTCCAAGAAGGAGAGTGATGGAGTGCTGCATTAGGTGGCCTGGCCTCCACAATCCAGTTGAGATTTGGATGAGTTGGACCAAAGAGGGAAGGAAATGCAGCCAACCAGTACTCGACACCTATGCGGGGTGTATTGGGGTGTAACAGTACGCAAAATTCACCGTTTAGTTCTAATTTGTTACAGTTCAAGGGAAGGAACATAACATTATTCTGCCTTTTTATTTATTTATTTATTATTAACTTTTGTGAATATCAGCAGTTTGCACTTTTCTATTACATTGATTCAATTTAGTTAGTAATTAATTGGGCACAATTTCAATTAATTAAATAAAATGACATAAATGGGTAAAATAAATGTTGAATTTAATAGTTTACATTAGTTAGACCCTATTTGGGTAATACAGATGTGTGTGTATATATATATATATATATATATATATATATATATATATATATATATGTGTGTGTGTGTGTGTGTGTGTGTGTTCTTTTATTTGAAATAAAGTTTTCTGAAGATATGTTCTACTTCATTTTTTTTTACTTATTTCAGCATACTTGAACAAATGTCTGCATGAAAACAACATATATTTATTCATTTAATTCCTTCCTTCCATCCTTCATTGAATCACTCAATCCATCTGCAGATGTTGCTTTTGTAATTTCCAACACTTTTCTGGGAAGTTTTTGAAGTGATGTAGGTGATGAAGATGATGTAGGTGAGGAGGCCTGGGGGTGCATCCAGTGTCCCAATTCAGGTGTTCAGTAGGGTCGAAATCAGAGCCCTATAGCAGGAGATCCTCCACTACAAACCATGCATAGCAGATCTTCACGCAGCTGGATTTGTGCACAATATCATTGCCATGCTGGAACAGGTTTGGGTTTCCAAGTTCAAGTCAACGCAAAATTGAATTTGACCGCATCCAAAGACGATCGTGTGCCTCCAGGTTTGTGGTATCAGTGTGGAGAAGAACCACATATGGAAGGAAACTTTAAAAATAACAAATAACTTGGACTTCCTATCGATTTTTTTCTGTGCATACTATCTTACTAATAAGTGTGTAAAGGGGCAGTAAAAACCGTGATCAATAGTGCGCACTATTTAGTATGGAAGTACTCCAACGCGTCACAGGTCCCACGTCACAGACCCCTCACGTGTAAAGAGATTCTTGCGGGTGAATGAGAAGAGCACCGGTTTATTCATTCTCTCAGCTGGAACACGACACTGTGGGCTTTATAAACACGACACTGTGGGCTTTATAAACACGTGAGTACGCGTCAATACGTGTAAACGGATCAATTCGGATGTTTTGTGCTGCTTTATTTATTGTCCGGGTTCGGATTTAAATGAGTTCTTCATCCATATTGGATAAAAATAATACTGGTCAGCATTCTGAAAGCTAGAAACACTACAGTACACGTAGGATTATAAGATTCTAATGTTTAATGCGTGTTTTAACTCTATATATTATAATGGACATTGTTGAAATGTTTTTGCAACTGCAACCAATCAGATTTGGGCAATAACTGGTCACATGATGTCAACTTTAGCGAATGAAAAAACGAAGAGGCTCATCACGTGACCAAGATGTTTTGGCGTCAATGGAGGATCTAAAGAGGGTTGGGGTGATGAATGAATGGATGGAATTCTAATGATTTCGAGGTAGATCAGCTCCTCCTTTCCCCAGCAAGAATACTGATATACTGAAGAATATGTTCAATAAAATGAATAGGAATTAATTTCAATATGAAAGACTCCTTTTTGACCGATTATGGAAGAATCCTGGTCATGTTCGCCATTCTGATCCGTTTCCTCCAGGCAGATGTTCACGCCCATGTGTCTTTATAGAATCTGTCCTCCTCTGGACTTTGTAAAGTGACATCATCTCTGAATGGTTCTGAGAAGGGGTTTGAGGAGATCAGAAGAGAAAATCTTCAGTGTTGCGGTTCACTTCAGTGACATCAGTCTGGACCTGCAGACCCTGTTGGCTGGACGTGGATCTCAGTGTAGATGAGATGTCCTACAACCTTTAAACGAGCCCCGTGAATTTGTTGGCATCTATAACAACTGGTCCACAGGAACCGGCCTGGGAAATGGTAGAAAGGAGAAGATCTGCTGCACAGTGT
>NC_060890.1:1235654-1238154 GCF_014805685.1 Silurus meridionalis | reverse complement strand
AAACTAGAACATCCGATTGGTCAAACATTATTTTCTTTCTAGGTCAGAGATCGTCCTGTGTATTGATTCAATAACGAATCCTTGCTTGAGGACCTCTGACTCTACTGTAGCTTCTCAGTTTTTATTTCTGTATGTGTTTCCACTTTTCTGTAGATCTGGGATGTTTGTGGTGGGTCCCGAGTCGGCCGGAGCTCATCCTGGTCCCGCTTGTTATCGAAAAGGTCACCAGTTTTTTCCCTTCTTTTCTCTTATTTCTCTGGAGGTCTGGTTCTTTCTGAAATATGTCCTTTTCTATGTTCTTTCTTGTTCCATTATTTTGCTAAAAGTTTGGATTGGAGCTTGCTGGACATTTCGAAAGCAGTTTCTTTCATTTGAAGCAGAGTTGTTTTGGTCTGGGTTTTCTAGAAGTCTAGACGGGACCGAAGCAAATCCCAAAGCTCTGATGAGACAAAAATTGGGTTGATCTCCATGATCAAGACCAACACCAACATCTCCAAGAATGTTTATACAAAATTCAAAATAAAGTCTACCGAAATTAGACAGGAACATATACCAGGTACCAGACTAAACCAAGCTGAAAAACACACACACATGTTTTGAGTGGAAATAAACAAGACCCTCACGATACACTTTTAGACTTAATCCTGATCTGTCCAGAAGAATAGATGCCCAAAACAGATCACACCAAAACCAGTTTCTCAAGACCCAGAAACCTAGACTGTTCCCAAACTAGTCCCACAAAATCAAAAAATATAGCAGGACCCAAAACAAGACCAGTCCCCACAGGAACCAAAATAAACAAATGACCAGTCAAGGAAAACCTATAAGAAGACTATCAAGACCCAAAACCAGTCTCCGAGGACAAAGACCAAGATCCAAAGCTGTTCAAACGAGGTACACTGTAAGCCGAGCTGGATATGGTCGTCAACCAAATGCTATAAATGTAACCGAAACAAGCCCAAAGATCAGCATCAAGACTTTATAACAAGTCCATCTAAACCAAAAACATGTTCAAGACCCATCTTTCAAAACCAGACCCTCAAAGTGCGAAAAAATGTGACCATGACCCGTCCCCTCCAAACCAAAACTCAAAAGTTAAGCCTTCAAAATCCGTCAAAATCCGAACACACCCAAGAACAGAGACTAATGTTCCAAGACTAGGTCCCCTCAACCAGACCCCCAGACCACTCTCTCCAGACTATGTTCATGAGATTATCTTGAATTTAGCTCTGTACCGCAGTAATTGAAAGAACGCTCAATCTTTTGCCTTACAGGAGGTCCTCTCACAGTTACAGATGCTAATTTAGCTCTTGGTCGTCTACTCCCTTCGTTTTTCCCTCACATTTTCGGCCCTGGAGAGAACGAGCCTCTCTCCACAGATGAAACCATGAGGCATTTCCAGAAGCTCACCGAAGAGATTAACCACTTTCTTTCTACTGGCCAATCGCTATGCGATGGCCACGGTGACGCAAACATCGGCGCGTCGAAAAGTAGCCGATCAGAAATGAGCGTGGAGGAGGTCGCTATGGGATTCGTCAGAGTTGCGAATGAGGCGATGTGTCGGCCAATCAGAGCACTGACTCAGGTAAAAAAATATTTCTTAAACTGTGTTTGGAAAGTTGAGATTTGTCACACCCTCTAGTCGAAAGTTCGAATTCTGTTTGTTCTATGCCCCACAAGCTCCCCCTGGTGGAGAGGATTTTTTTAACGACAGCTGATTGATTTTCTGTGCAGGCTAAGGGCCACGATACGTCTCAGCACGCGCTGGCGTGTTTTGGAGGCGCAGGAGGGCAACACGCTTGTGCCATTGCACGAACGCTAGGCATGAAAACCGTCTACATACATAAGTATGATCTGAGGAATGAGATTGATGGTTCCGAAAACCTTTTGAAATATCGACAGTCATGTCACACCCCGTCTTTCTCTCTTTTGTTCTGTAGGTACAGTGGTGTGTTATCAGCATACGGTTTGGCTCTAGCCGATGTGGTAGAGGAGGTCCAGGAGCCGTGTTCTCTGCAGTACAACACAGACTCGTACTCGGAGCTTGACCGCCGAATCCAGAACCTCTCACAGCGCAGCCACGATACACTGCGCAAACGTGGATTCAATAGGTATTGCAGTGTGTATATATGTATATATATATATTAGTGTGTGTGTGTGTGTGTGTGTGTGTGTGTGTGTGTGTGTGTGCAATGATTTGACAACAACTTCTGTCAGCGTTTGTCAGTTGTGTGTACAGTCTCTGGTCTTTGATTTTGTGGGTTTAATGTTTAGTGAAAGTTGCTCGTGGTGGCGAAACCTGCAGTGTTTTCATTCTGTGATATTTGTACAGTAATTGAAGTTGTAATCAGCACCATATTGGACAGTTCTCAGATCAGTATGGAGGTTTTCCTGCACATGCGTTATGAGGGAACAGACTGCGCTCTCATGATCAGCGCCAGTGAAGCTCCAGCTCACGCTCAGTCCTGCTGCTCCGGAGATTTCCGTACCGCCTTCACCA
>NC_060890.1:1148154-1230654 GCF_014805685.1 Silurus meridionalis | reverse complement strand
AGTGTCCTTGCAAAGAAAGGTGGCTATATTGGTCACTGATTTGTTTTGTTTGGTTTTGAATGTCAGAAATGTATATTTGTGAATGTTGAGATGTTATATTGGTTTCACTGGTAAAAATAAATAATTGAAATGGGTATGAATTTGTTTTTGTTAAGTTGCCTAATAATTATGCACAGTAATAGTCACCTGCACACACAGATATCCCCTAAAATAGCTAAAACTAAAACTACTTCCAAAAATATTCAGCTTTGATATTAATGAGTTTTTGTGTTCATTGAGAACATGGTTGTTGTTCAAATTAAATCCTCAAATAAAATTAATCCTCAAAATACAACTTGCCTAATAATTCTGCACTGTGTGTACAGAGCAACGCAGAACTGGCTGTCAGAGACATGCTGAGGGAATTTGCAAGGCGGCGGCGTGAGCAGAGCGGCTCGCTAGATGTGGAAGCTGAAGACCAGATGGACGACGGAACTCCGATTAAACTCAGAGTGCAGATAAACGAACTGGAGGTACCACACACACACACACACACACACACACACAATAGACAGAATCACAGTGTTGTTACAGTTGATTCATGTACAGGGTGAGCTGATTTCACCTTTAACACTATTGTGTTTGCGTGTGTGTGTGTGTGTGTGTGTGTGTGTGTGTGTGTGTGTGTAGGGCAGTGCAGTGTTTGATTTCTCAGGTTCTGGTCCGGAGGTGTGGGGAAACTGTAACGCTCCTCGTGCCATCACTCTCTCCGCTCTCATTTACTGTCTACGCTGCATGGTGGGACAGAGCATCCCTCTCAACCAGGTACACACACACACACACACATACACATACACACACACACACACACACACACACACACACATACAGTGAGTAAAATACAAAGGATATGTATATATATATATATATATATATATATATATATATATATATATATATATACACACACAGTGAAACCCGGTTATGTCGATGTCCTAGGGGGTCGCCAAAAACCATCGAGGTAACCGATGATGGAGATAAACGAAAATCAAAATGGCGGCAGTATATTAACGTGCTTGAAATTTCTTTATGTACATGATGTGCGTTAATAAATGAGAATGTGCATGCACGTGTTTTTGGAGGGTTTTTTACACAACAGCGTTGCTGCGATTTGTTTGATGAAGGCATGTTATAAAAATACATACAGTACATGTTTATCTGTCAGGAATCCACCTGCCACGCCCCTTCAGCCCCCTTCAGCGTGTCAGGTGCTTTCTCGGCCGCTTTCTCTGAAGCTCCGCTTTAATCGCGCACATATGGTGCTCGTTTATCATCATCACCAGCTCCTATTTACACTTTCACACTCTCACTGTCCGTTATTGTTGGTATATGTTGGTTCACGGCGGTCGTTGTTATCGCGCATGCGTATCCCGGTACGTGTCTTCCCACCGGCACTCTCTCAACGGCTGCTCTTTTCTTCCCAAAGCGCACCGCGGATTCCCCCCGATCCTGCCGGTGTTCATTCTATGCTTTTGCTGCTCAGCTCACGTTCTCCCGTGTGCTGTTCAGCGCCGCGCTTCTACTTTCGCCTCCTGTTCATCGCATAACATTTAACAACAAAAGGCATATGTGCACTAACTAACAGCAGAGATTCACCAGTATACAATACAACACCTGTAGCAGCTGTAAGGCTTGATTTTTCCGCCACTTCATGAAGTTCCTCTGCGGCTGCACCGAGATAACCGACGTTAAATGGCAAATTTTTCCCCACTTGTGCACGAGATATTACAGTTGACATAACCGATAAAAAATGCTTAGACAAAGCGAGAATTTGGCGGTTCCACCTCAAAAACGTCGACTTAATAGGGTTGTCGAGTTAACCGAGGTCGAGATAAGTGGGTTCCACTGTGTGTATATATATATATATATATATATTTACTTAAATATTTAACATTCTTGGCTCCATTTGGGTAATGCAGATGTGTAGACAAGTGTGTGTGTGTGTGTGTGTGTGTGTGTGTGTGTGTGTGTCTACAGGGCTGTCTGACTCCCATCACAGTGGTCATCCCTGCTGGCTCCATCCTGCAGCCTTCCCAGAATGCCGCAGTGGTGGGAGGAAATGTGCTGACATCACAGCGAGTCGTGGACGTCATCTTCCGGGCGTTCGAAGTGTGTGCTGCGTCTCAGGTGAGTAACCCAGTGACCACTGGTTATGTAGTAAACACACACACACACACACACACACACACACACACACACACACGCGTGTATTTTATCCCCCTATAGGGCTGTATGAACAACATCACATTCGGCAATGAGAAGTGCGGCTACTATGAAACGGTTGGGGGTGGGGCGGGGGCGGGGCCAGGCTGGAACGGGCGGAGTGGAGTCCACAGTCACATGACTAACACGCGCATCACAGATCCTGAGATTCTGGAGAAAAGGTGATTGTTTTATTCTCTCTTTCTTGCTCTCTCTATGACTCTCTCTCACACACACACACACACACACACACACACACACACACACACAGTGTCTATGATTTCATGAAGAAAGATGAATGTTATTCTTTTATTCTCTCTCTCTCTCTCTCTCTCTCTCTCTCTCTCAGGTATCCGGTGGTGTTGGAGCAGTTCTCCCTGAGGCCCGGGTCTGGTGGTGCCGGTGGGTATCGTGGGGGTGATGGTGTGATCCGGAAGCTTCTCTTCAGAGATGAAGTGGTTCTGTCAGTGCTGACGGAGAGACGGTCAACACGGCCATACGGTCTGCATGGTAATCACCTGCCTCATCTACCTCATTAATCAACTGTCTCGTTAATCACTGCCTCACTAATCACCTGCCTAATCACCTGCCTCATTAATCACAATCTCATAATCACCTGCCTCGTTATTCATCTGCCTCGTTTTTACATGAATACCTGCCATGTTAATCACCTGCCATGTTAATCACCTGTCTCATTAATCACTTGCCTCACAAATCACCTGCCTCATCTACCTCATTAATCACCAATCTTATAATCACCTGCCTCATCTGCCTTTTTAATTACCAACCTCAGTCAACATCTGCCTCAGTCAACACATGCATTATTAATCACCACCCTCATTAAACACCTGCCTTCTTAAACACGATCCTGTGGTGTGTTTACTGGTGTAGTACCTGTGTGTGTGTGTGTGTGTGTGTGTGTGTGTGTGTGTGTGTGTGTTTAGGAGGAGAGAGTGGAACAGCTGGACTGAATCTGTTACAGCGAGCTGATGGACGAGTGTTAAACCTGGGAGCAAAGACCTCCGTCAGCCTGCAGCCTGGGGTATGACTGTGTGTGTGTGTGTGTGTGTGTGTGTGTGTGTGGGAGTAGGAATACCCACATGCATTCCTGAGCTCACTCTTTTTTTTTACTCCCCCTACAGGACAGGTTTATTCTTCACACCCCTGGAGGAGGAGGTTACGGTAGAGCGGGGGAGGAGGAGAAGGAGGAAAGGAAGCCGCACTCGTCCTCTGAGCGGCGCTGTTTAACCCAAGTGTTTGCTGAGAGAGGAAGTGTGTACGACTTTCAGCGAACTCAGGAGAGCGTCTGAGCATAAAACTAGGAAATTCCAAGTTGATTTAATGCAGCTAAAACAGTAATGACTGAACTTGTGCTTATACTCCATCTGTGGTTACCTGATCTGCATCGCCTACCTGATTTGTGCATGTTTAAATCCACGTCTTATCACGTCCATGTTCTTGAGGACCAGGCGTTGTTATAAACCGCGTTGGTTATTGGATCGTTGGTCGTTTTTATACGTTGTAATTACAATATATAATTATAATAACGGAGAGTAGTTTTATGTTTTTAAAACATTTTGCCTTTTACGACCTTTTTCTTATTGTGCAGTTTAGTTTTGTAACATCTTTTTTACATGTAGCGATAAAGCATTAACGTGTTAGTAGGCAGAATTGTCGCCACACCAAACAAATCTTCTACTCTCCGATATTGTCTTGAAACACTAACAGCGCCACCTGTAGAGCAGGAGCAGATGTACATGATGTAACTATAAATGAATTAAAAAGTTCAATACTGTTACTTTCTGTCTCTTCAAACCTCATTAAAATCTTTTCTGGTTCTAAATAATAAAGTGTTCATGCTTATTTACAGAACCTTATCGTTCAAAAAGAATTCAGCGAAAATGACAGAAATTGTAGAAACTCGAATAACGAAATTACTTAATGTTTAATTAAATTAACTAAAACATAGTAAATAAATGCTACATATAAAAAAATAAAAAGTGAGATTATTTAAAATAGAATCAAGCAAATTTATTCTGTTTTAAATCGTTGAAAAAGATTTGTGCAAAGTGTATCCCTTTTTTATAAAAATATAGTAGAAATAAGGTTTTCCTTTTTTTCTTTTACTTTTACTGTGTTTTAAAAATGAAACACAATAGATTTTATTACATATATTATTATTAACAATGCAGACTCTTCCAAGAAATTAATTTAAATGTAAACATTTTTAGATCATATTTCTGGTCTATTCTGCACTGATCTCTATGTGGGTTTGCATGGTGAAGTGTGTGTGTGTGTGTGTGTGTGTGTGTGTGTGTGTGTGTGTGTGTGTGTGTGTGTGTTCAGGGCAGTGAAGAACACCAGAGCGCTGAAGCTTTACGGATTCCTGTGTGTGATAAGAACAGCGGGGGGTTCGACCTAACGCTCATCATTAGCACAGATCAGCACCATGTGAATAAATGACGGGTCTGTGATCTGAATCGGAGTTTTATTATCGACAGACACAAGTCTGAAATTCCTCCTGCTCGGGTTCATGCTGCTGATCTTACTATCAAACTAAATCTGTGTTTTTTATTTATTTGGAAAAATATATTGTCATTTTGCCTAAAATATTTTTGTTGCATTATTATATTATGCATTTATTATTAATGATTTTTTTATTTTTATATAACCACATTAGTTTCTTAGTTTTTTTCAATTTTGTTTTAGAAAAAAAAAAGATTTTTGATTGTATTATTAATTTTATTTTGGCAACATATCTGTGATTATATATAAAAAAAGAAATTCTTTATATTTACATGAAAATAAAGAAAATATAAAAAATATATATTTTTAAAAAATTATATATTAATTAGAAAATATAGTAAATTGTAATTATTGTACTATTTACATAAAAATATAGTAAATTTTGTATTAATTAACAATCATTTATTTTATTATTTGAGGAAGCGATTTTTTTATTCATTTGTATAATATTCTTTAATATACATTTATTTATTTTGTAAAAAATGATCAATCCATCTAATTACTGTCAAAAGTTTGGAAACACCTATTTGTTTAGTCCGAACAAATATATACATTTATTTTCATTGTAAAAAAATCCTGAGTCAGTATGAAGAAGAGCTTTACACACTCGTGGAGGTGGAGGTACACGCTGGAGAGAAGGAGAATGAAAGTCAGTAGGAGTAAGACAGAGTACATGTGTGTGAATGAGAGGGAGGGCAGTGGAGGGGTGCGGTTGCAGGGAGAAGAGGTAGAGAAGGTGGAGGAGTTCAGGTACCTGGGGTCAACAGTGCAGAGTAATGGAGAGTGTGTTAGAGAAGTGAAGAAAAGAGTGCAGGCAGGGTGGAGTGGGTGGAGAAGAGTGATAGCAGGAGTGATTTGTGATAGAAGAGTATCTGTGAGACTGAAAGGGAAAGTTTATGGGACTGTGGTGAGACCTGAGATGTTGTATGGATTAGAGACAGTGGCATTGAGTAAAAGACAGGAGGTGGAGCTGGAGGTAGGAGAGCTGATGATGTTGAGATGTTTATTGGAAGTGACGACGATGGACAGGATTAGAAATGAGTTTATTAGACGGACAGCACATGTAGGACGTTTTGGAGACAAGGTGAGGGAGGTGAGATTGAGACGGTTTGGACATGTGCAGAGGAGGGACATGGGGTATATCAGTGGGAGAATGCTGAGGATGGAGACACCAGAAAGTGTTTTTGCGTTGTTATAAATTACAAAACAAAAGATCATTTTAGATTAACCTCGACCTCAGAAGGTTGCTTTGAGGTCGCCCTACAGAAGCAGAGTAGGGATTCTGGTGTTGTGGACGGTTATCACACTGGGACGTATCAAATCGGAATCAAATCACATCGTAAAAGTCCTTCGTCGCATTCAGCCTTTTTATGATGACGCTCTGCAAGGTGAGGTTTATCTCTGAAGAAGTACAGGGCCGGAAGGAAAGAGGACGAAGGGGTGTAAAACAGAGAGACACAGCAGGAGGTGCAGTGAGACACAGCAGAAGGAAGACAGATCACACATCAAAGACTTTGAACCATATTAGCATTTTCAGAGACTACAGTAATGCACTACTCGATATCTTCTTCCCGGTTTAGAGATTTTCTACCGGCTCGCTATTAAAACCTTTTATTACACTTTATGGTGTGAAAGTAGTTGCTTGATAGAAGACCATTGTGCTATCTACCCTATAGAACGTGCTTTTACACCCTATCTAGTGTAGGGTAGATAGCACAATAGTTAGCATGTGGAGACTAGTAATGGTAAACACCAAAACATGTAAAGCACTAGTTATAGCATAGAGACCAGTAATGGTGCCCTATTGTACAAATAGTGCACTAGTTAGGATGTAGAGACCAGTAATGGTGCCCTATTGGACATATAGTACACTAGTTAGGATGTAGAGACCAGTAATGGTGCCCTATTTGACATATAGTGGACTAGTTAGGGTGTAGAGACCAGTAATGGTGCCCTATTGGACATATAGTACACTAGTTAGGATGTAGAGACCAGTAATGGTGCCCTATTGGACATATAGTGCACTAGTTAGGGTGTAGAGACCAGTAATGGTGCCCTATTGGACATATAGTGCACTAGCTACAGTGTAAAAGCAAGTAATGGTGCCCTATTGAACAAATATTGCACTAGTTAGGGTATAATGGCCAGTAATGGTGCCCTATGGGGCACATGGTACACTAGTTATGTTGTAAAGACCAGTGATGGCACCATATTAAAAATAATGTGCAGTAGTTAGGGTGTAGAGGACACTAGTGGCATCCTATTAGACAAACAGGGCACTAATTATGACGCAGAAGCAAGCGATGGTGCTCTATTTGGACATATGGTTCACTAGTTGGAGGGTAAAAGCCTGTAATTGTACACAAGTTACGGTGTAAAGGCCAGTGATGGGACCCGATTTAACAATATAGTGCACTTGCTAGAGTGTAGAGGGCAGTAATGGTACATTATTATTTGAATAAAACACTGATTGGAGTGGTGAGGCCATGAATTGTGCTCTATCAGGCATATAGTGCACTAATTAGGGTAGAAAGGCAAAAATGGCGGTGTAGTGAATATGCAGTGCACCAATTATGGTGTAAAAGCAAGTAATGGGGGCATGGTGAATATGTAATGCACTAGTTAGAGTATAGAGGCAAGTAATTGTGGTGTGGTGAACACGTAATGCAGTAGTTGTGGTCTAGAAGCCAGTAATGATACTCTATTGGACATATAGTGCACGAGTTAATAGTATAGAGGCAAGTAGTTTATTGGAAGGGGCATCAATTCTCAAACATAGATTAGATTGAATGCACTACACAGAGATGATTGTTTTTTACTGTGCATGTTCTCATGATGATAAGTCATTATTTAAAGGTCTCCACGGTTACAGTGATGCTAATGCAATTTTAAATGTAACACTATTCGCTATTCAGCCTTAAGTGTTCTGATGGCACAGATCTAAGCACTTGTTGTATAAACACCGGCTTTCACACCTTCATATACCTGCAAATGTGGTCCATCAGGCAGGACGTGTCTCCAATTACCACACATCCAAAACGTGTCCTGGCTGACGGACTTTTAAAGGTAAAATGTAGACATCTGATTTCTCGCTGCAGTGCTCTGGAGTTCTGGAGTGCGGCAGCAGCTCTGACTGTGGCCACGCCACAAACTATAGGGCAATATCCACGGAAGGAGTCTCCAGTACTGCTTGTTTATAATACAGAACGGTTTCAATGTTAACGGTCTGTTAAAATGAGTAAAAAAGAAAAAAACAAAAGCAAAGCTGGTGAGGGAATGATCGTTTAGTTTTACAGAAGTTTGTTATCGGCGAGTTTTACTCTGTAGCTAAAAACGGATTAAAAAGTACAACGAGTCATTGTGTCACAGTTTCTACGCTGATCATTTCACAGACCAAAGAGTTTAATTCCCGATGAGCCGTTCGATTCACCCGACATCATGAGAGCTTTTATACATTTATACCTTCACAGTCACATAAAATAAAAATCAGCAGGGAAACGTTTAAAACGCATTGATCTGAAAGATGCTTGTACATAAAATATATATATCTGGAGAGCTGAGACATAGCGAAGAAATGAGGGAGAAAAAAAAATACCTGGCGAAATTAAAGAACAGAACTATGTGAACAAATAGTTCGATCCAGTTGGAGTCACTTAGAGGACAATTTGGTGGGGAAAAAAGAATGCAACACACTTCCAAAAAAAAAAAACCAAACAATGCTGCAATGCACTTCAAGGACACTTTTGAGAGAGGACTGGTGGAATAAAACTTCTCTTCGGTATTAAATAGCCTTTAACAATAGAGGACGGACACACACACACACACACACACACACACACACACACACACACACACACACACACACACACACACACACACACCCCCCTATCTGCATTTGATAAGTTTCCCCCTGAATAGCTCAGGAGATTGCAGACTAACGACGAGCCATCAACATGCAGATGCAGTGGCACCGAGATTCTCTCAAACCTTAAGGGGGAAGGGAGACACTGGTGTATGTGTCTTTGGGGGGTATTTAGGTGGGTATCTCACACACTCATACACTCTTTTACACACTCCTCTGTAACCCACATGATTACCACCATCCATCAGACTGATGCGACAAACTCTAACTGGACAATCAGTTAGCATCAGTGTTTACAGTAGCATTACAGCCACGTGTGGAATTTAGCACACTGGCTAGCCATGTAGCATTTAAACATTGTCCAAAAAATAAAGGTAGTAGCATTTGTTTAAAACACAACAACTTTGAGGTAGAATAAGCAAGTTAAATACCCTGTACTTTTTACACCAAGGCACACTTTTCTGAAACAGTGCACCATAAAACACATTCATACAATTAGGTGAACATTAAAAATGAATTCCCTGAAGAAATAATTGTAAAAAAAAAATACTAAGAATGGCAACAAAAAAGATACGAGTGCAAACTGTCAGTGCAAAGTTTCTGGACATTGTTGCGTTACATTCACCGGTCGATCTGTGTTAGATGATGTTCCTGAAGTCATCATAGGCAGTGGTGGCGAAAATAAAATCAGCCTTCTCGCCTCGAGTGAAAATGTGTCTTTCCACGTTTAACAGCATTATTTCGGCAGCAGCACAGTTAGGAATACTTGCTAAACGGAGGTCCGTATTGATTGGTGGCGTATGCAAATCAAACACGCTCTTGTTGGGCGGAACTGACTGCAGCATGCTGTCCAAGTCCATGAGCAAGGGCGGAGCGTGTAAGGAAACACGCCCACTGGATAACAGAGGCCAGTAAGAATGGGCGCCGAAGTGGTTGGGCGCAACGTGATGGCCATAGAACGGAACCGAGCCGAGCGGGATGAAAGGGTTCGTGTTGAAGCGCATGCTGGGTGGAGCTACAGCATTTGGGGGCGTGTATTTGGCATAGGAAGTCGGTAACTCCCAAGGCGGAGGTGCCGAACTGCCGCGCTTCGCTATTTTGCCTGGCGGGAAATAACCGTCATATCCGTCAGCTCCGAGGTGTCCTCCGTCTGCCCCTCGTTTTCTCGCCTCGAATCGAGTAATCCCTCTCCAGTCTTCATCTGATGATGAGGAAGAAGCAGGGCTAGCAGAACTGGCCGACGCACTCCTGTTGGATGAGAAATATCGAGGACGTGGCGAGCGGTGATGATTAGACCCCGCCCCCCATCCATCACCTCGACCTCTAAGCGTATCCGCCGGTCTAAAGCTGTGCAAGAGTGAATCGATGGCAAAGGATGAGTCCAGTTTGGGGCGATAAAGGTCTTCTGGAGCAGGGGACTGGTGGCGGATGGGCAGTACAGGTGCATCGGGCTGGGTCTCCTCTTGCTGAGTCGGAGTGTGGCCTTGAAGGATGTAGGGGGCCAAATCCTGAGCAAAAATGGTTTCGTCTTGTCTGGACACAGCAGTGTTCTGCCTTTTCAGCAGCTCCAGAGGGACTCTGCTCACCTCCACTGCCCAGAAATTCCCCTTCCCCTGAGGCTTCCCAGGATCCTTCAGCACCTGGAAGGGGATTAAATGAAATATTCAACATGTGAGGAAACCTGGGAATTTGAATCGACAGAATCACAAATGTGATTGTTTAGCTAATTTAGCAAAGCTACGGGATACAGTACCAAGTCAAGCTGAAGAAATGAAAAGAAAAAAATCACTGACCATAGCAAAAATTTCTCAGGAAGTTACAGTGTTGTCAAGTGTCAATTTTAACAAAGCTTAATATTATGGTATGTCGTACAATTTATCAACAGTAGGCTTACATGTTTACTTTATCATGCTAATCATAATTAGTTGCTTAGAAACCAAACAATTTCTTCACAGGAGTCACGGCAGGGACAATGAGAGCATGCACACCTTGACGAAGCAGTCGTAGGAGGACAGGTTGTGCCGTACTGAATCCCTCCATCCTTTGTAGTTCCCTTTGAAGAAGGGGAAGAGTGTACTGATCTCTTTCAGAATCTGAACAGATGAACAGGAAAAATTAGAATCGCAAAGACACCCATTATCACTGTTGTAGTTTGTAATGATGTTCACTGACATGACAATCAATAAAACGTGACAGCATAACATTTTTTTACTAGCTAGCTAGCCAGATCAAAGTGATTAGCTTGGGTTTAGATGCCATCTTTTGACTGTCAGATCATTTCTGCAAATGTCAAGCATACTATTTCTGTCACGGTACACTTGATCAAAAACGTAGCTTGTTACAAGAAAACGCTCATAAAATATTTCAGGACCTTTAGTTTAGACTTCCTACCTATTGAGCTAGCTACCCCCAAACACTGACTAGCGTACAACAAGTCTCTCGCCTATCAATTATCATTCATTAATGTGGCTGACATTTTAACCTTTGCACACTTGATAGAGTGCAATAGTTTCACTCCCTCCTCCCTTCATCCTTCATCCTTATCACTCTGTCCTGCTCTGGGTTCATGTCACTCCCTACACCAAGTACAGTGTGTGTTTGGTCTTAGTGAGAATGTGATTGTAATTGGTACCATTTCTAAAAGTCAATAACTGAATTTCCGGGTCCTGTATTGATTTATGTATTTGTTTGTTTATTTAATGAATCAACATACAGAATACTTTAAGATTTTTTTTCCGTAAAAAAAGTTTATCTATTATAAACCAGGAGGACATTGAAGTCTAAAACTTTCTTTTTGAAGGTGTTTCAGCTTGGATGTTAAACAAATTTGCATGGTATATAGGCTATAATATCTAAAACACCAAATATCTCAGCCATCGAATTAACAATAATAAAATCAAATAGCTGATTGTTAAAAGATCCTGGCTCTATTGTGCTTTAATATGAAGTTGCTTCATATGTGTAAGGAAAAAAACAAAAAAAGTAGTTTATGAGTTTAATTCTGAGAATGATATAAAGCTGTTTCAGTTAGTTATTGCTTAGTGTAATTACTTTTGTTTTATGAGAAACACAAAAGAAACAAAATGACAAAAAAAACAAACACACAAATTCATGTTTAAAGCTAAAAGAACAAAATAAACCAACTTGTTATAAAATAGCACTTGATGAAGCACTAATTAGGCATGATGATAAAAGTGTAACCAATATGTAAGAAGTAATATTTAAATCTACAGGGGTTGAGTTTTTACCTGGGAGAGAGTGAGCTTTTTCTGCGGTGAGTTCTGGATCACCATGGCGATCATAGCCAGGTAGGAGTACGGAGGTTTCGGGTAGCGCTGATAGTTCTTCTTCTTGCCGGCGTTCGGCGCCCATTCTCCGCCGTGCTGATCCGCGGGGAGTCGGGGGGCACCAAGAGACCCGGCCCGAGACTCATCCATCAATCCGGCTAGAGGTTTCTCCTCGGGGCTGGTTAGTTGTGGTAACACACTCCCCATAGCCCCGCTGTGATGCCCCAAAACTCCCTCCATGACCGCGGAGTTCGGGCGCATAGTTGCCTCGGAGGTCCCGGTGCACCGCGGCGTGCTGGAGATCTGTAGCCGGACTCCGGACTCCCTGTGCGGGCTGAGCGCGCCGCGCCACTCCGCTCCCCCCCGGAGCTTTGTCATGCTGATGATGATGATAGAGGAGGAGGAGGAAAAGTTGAGGACTCCACGTCCTCACTGTCTAGGAGGCAAACAATTAACAGTTTCACGTCAATCCCGCTGTGTAAATAGACAGAGCAACCATCAGCCCCCAGATAGAGGAGGAGGAGGGGTGGAAACCACAAGGGGTTCATTTCCATATCATATTTATTTCTATTTTTTTTTTTAGGATATACCCATGATTGACATCTTACTGACCTTACCTCAGGTCTATCAGATCTTTAAAAGGTAAGTAAGCTGATTTATGGGGATTAAAAAAAACACGTGTTATAATTTCTTATGAGAAGCCTAAAGTTCATTCAGTGCTTTTGAGGTTCAGGATTCATGACTACTTCTAATATACAGTCAACATAATCAAAACACCCTTATCTTATATATAAACTTCAAGAAGGTACTTTAGTTCTTCTGTCCCTGGAGGGCCAAATCACCTCATCCCTCCTGAAACAAACCCCACCAAAGGTTTGCTTATAGTAAGCACTGATAAGTATTGAAATGAAGTCAATGGCTCCACTGAGGGGGGGAGGAAACCTGAAAACAGGGACTTGTAGGCAAACCGAGCATGACAGAAACTGGGTTTTTTTTTTTAAGAACAGACAAAGATCAGGGGGTTGAGAGAAAGAGAGAGCGAGAGAGGAATCATGTAGCATAGTGGTTTCACTCAATAAACAAAAGGACACAATATACACACAAACACGGCTAATAAACACACTCTCAGGTCAGAAAGCGTAATTAAAGCCAAGCTATCAGTACAAAATAACATTCAGCTCATTTAGTAATACACACACACACACACACACACACACACACACACACACACACACACACACACACACACACAGGTCCATCAGGTCTCATTTTGTGTATTAAAAAAACATCTTTAAATATGGATTTAATCAAAAATGACCATAAATTCCTTCCAAATATCTTTCTGAGAGAGAGAGAGAGAGAGAGAGAGAGAGAGAGAGGTTATCTGGGTAAAAGGAGGGGAGAGAAATAAAAATGAGATACAAGTGAAAACAATTTAAGAAAAAAAAGAGAAAAGGTAAGATGTGGGAATAAAAATTACATGGAGAAAAGAAGAATGAAAAGGAAAAAAGAGGGATGAGAAAGCCTGGCAAAAATGAAAGCTTGTTTAGAGGGATGGATGGAAGGATAAATAAATAGTTGTACTAAATGAAAGATGGGGAAAGGAAAGAAGACATGGAGGCTTCACACACACTTCACCTGTTTTTTTTGTTTTGTTTTTTTAATGAAGGTCTTTCCCAAACACTTTTTCTTTGAAGATCTGAATCTTGTTCTTCTGAGAAGCATAAACTCCAGAATTCTATCGAAGCACGCTGTGTGTGTGTGTGTGTGTTGATGAGGCTTCACACCACCACCTGCAGCTCTAATTAGACTCAGACTGAGATTGGCCAAAAACAGACACAACTAAAACCAAACAGGTTTCATACCTCAGTGATCACACACACACACACACACACACACATCTGCAGCACTGCCCCCCCCCCCTCTCCCACACTTTTTTTTATTTTATATTTTTCAATAAAAGTTGATTGCACCAACACACACACACACACACACACACACACACACACACACACACACACACACACACAGGTTTAATATTCGTGCAATCAAAATAATAACAACTAGTGATCAGTAATCAGAATAAATATTGACAAATAATGGAAAATGAATTTATTTCAACACTTATTCAAGCAAATCTAAAAGAAAATAAGTAGACAGATTTTTTTTTCTTTTATTGTAAATCTGTACTTTTTTTTATTTGTATTTGTTTTTGCATTTAATAAAATAATAATAATAATAAATGGGTTGTATACTTTTATTATTTTCTATGTTTTTGCTTTGCTGTGAACGAAATGATTTGAACCCTGTATACTGCAGGTTAATTCTTCATGGTCAAACCGAGTCCCACTGACATGCTGAGGAACACTGACATGCTGAGGAACACTGACATGCTGAGGAACACTGGGACTTTTACAGCCGTATGTGGTTCTTCCACATACTGTTACCTCAAAGTTGGAGGAACACGACCGTATGCGATGTCCACCCAAATGTGTTCCAGCATGCACAAAACCAGCTCGGTGAAACTTCCCATGTGTTGGACTGGAAGATCTTTTGCTATAGAGCTCTAAACCCATATTGAACACCTTTTGGATAAACTAGCACTATGACTGCACCACCAGGAACCTCCTCACCTTCTCACCTACATCAGTACCTGACTTTACTAACACCCTTGTAGCTGAATGAATCCTCAAATCTCCACAAAACACACTCCAAAGTCTAGTGGAACATCTTCCCAGAAGAGTGGATGTTACTGTGTCAGTAAATGGGGACTAAATGTGGAAGGGGAGGTTTAAAAACCACACGAATTTCGTATGTGAGCCTCACACTCCTGAAATTAGACTAACACTGTACCCCGGCTAGGGTTTTATGCTAAAGAGCCACAACACACACACACACACACACACACACACACACACACACACACACACACACACACACACACACACAGACAGAGACAGAGACAGTGCTGAACAAGCCCTCCCACTGATTCTGAGACGCCAAGGCTGAAAGGTCGACTCGTCCTGCTGAGAAAATCCCAGTGAACCCTACAGACTCTGGCTTTGTCCCCAAATTTCAGTCTGAGCTGCTTTAAGACTCCAAAGGGACCCTATTACTCTCACTTTCCACACAAAACACCTCAAGCGAAGGACACTCGAGTCCCCTTTCCATTTTTTTTTAGGTCTGTAACTTACTTGTTTAAAGGAAAAGACAATGAAAAAAGAAATCAGTGTAAAATGACAAAGTATCAAGTATTTAAACGGACACCGATCCGATTTAGGTTTCGGATTTAGGTTTATGAATCTGATTTGGTTGAACGACCAGGATGTAAAACAACTGATCGTACAGCAACGCTTAACCCTTCGGTTAGTCGCACACATTTCCTCTTCTAACAATGACGTTAAGTTCACAAACTTTTTAGACACTCAATGCAGAAAACACTTTGCCCGCCCACCCCATCTGCTCCGCCCACCCTACATTCTAGTAGATTGTGTTTTTTTTTTTTATATGTTGCTCTACTTTTTATCATAATATCTTCTATGAGCGCAAATGACTCCAGAGCAGATATTTCTTCCGAAAAAAAACTCAAATTCACTTTTACTTCCAGGTTACGATGTTAGATTGGATGCCAGATGGAAAACATCGTTCACTTCGACGCGTCGCTCACATCGTGAGATTTTGTTTTCTTGCGCTATGTTGTGATGAGAAATGAATAGAGAAAGCGAATAAAAAAGCGATTTATCTCCTGGGTACAATATTAAATAAAAAAAGAACGAACGAATGAACGAAGGCTTTGGAATTTTTCCGATTTTCAATTGCGAATCCAAACAAACTTTCTTTTTGGTTTATTAATTCAATGTGCCGATTTTTCGTATTTCTTTATTTATCCGTGTGTGATATTAAGTAAAATTTTAGATGGTTTCTTTTTATTTTATTATGTCATCATTTGCCACGTCTTCACGTCGATCTGATTTCATTATTCAGACATTTTGTCGCGAGCTGATTACATTTTATTATTCGTTTCTGCATCGTTCTTGTTTAACACATAAGACTGCTACTGCTACTGCATTGTATAAATATTTATGTTTGATGCTTTTCAGCAAAAAAATCTTTCATTCCAACTTGAGTTTTCTATGATTTCAAACACGTTTCTGTCGCATGTATATTTTTTCGCTCCTGTGGCTGAAAATCGCTTGATTTTGGCAGAAATGTTCTGCCTTACGTCGATCTTAACTTCTCCGTCCCGCAATCTCAAAGTGAGAAAGGGGTGTCCCTGCTGATAAGAAGCTGAACGACATCTAATTCAAAGCAGAGAGAAGTGTGTGTGTTTCCCATCATGCCTCTGCACAGTGTCAGTGTAAAGCACAATCTTCAGATTAAAGACTCAAACTGTGACTCGTCTCTGAAACTAAGGTTCATGTTTTATTCAATTCTTCACTTCTCGGTCACGTGTCTGGACATGTCTGGATCATCCTGACTTTTGAGTTTTGAACTGAGGATGGTTCCACATGAACAGCCTAAAGATCCACGAGGTTACTGTAGATGCTTAAAACTCAAGAACCATGAAAATGATCTGGATTGTAATTCTAAACAGTTTGCTACAGTGGCTTACAGGGTTACAATCATCATGAACAGTTTTACACTCAAATCTTCATCAATGGACATCTGATAACCTCGACAATGATACATCTATAATGAATGAACATTCCGTGTCACACAGATGAGGAGGGGTTCACTTTTTTAAACTGATTCCTCTCAGGGTTCTTCTTCATCCCACCTGAGGAAGTTTTTTCCTCAGTACCTTTTTCTCAATAAAGATAAACTTGTAAACTCTTTTATAAAGCTAACATTTATATTCACAATTTATTTAATTCCTTTAATAAAAGTGCTTACCAAATACAAGTGGAAACCATTAATACTTCTGTAATAATTTCCATTTTTTTTTTCATCAGGGTATAACTTTTATTTAAAACGTTAACATTAATGTTGGAAATACACCATGATTGTTAATTCTCTTTACGTAAAACAGTAATGTAGCTTCTGGACTCTGTGTCTCTATCTAGTGGACAAAAGTGATCAAAACGGTGATTAAACCCCAAACGCTGTTTCTGGCGCCGCTTAGTGGTCACATTGCAGATTTAACGATATCGCCCCCTGTCTGAGGAGGAAGGCAGTACAGTGGCTGTTTTAAAGTGGGGCAGCGGCACGGTTGTTATGGAGAAGCTTTACCCCGACATGGAGCCGCTCCTCGGGGCAGAACCGGGCCGATTAATGGGGGTATGACTTCGCCCGGGCCTTACGCACAGCTTTTAAGAGAAACAGGTCTGATATACATTTATTTTTCTCCTTTCCTGCACTTTAAGGCTGCTATTTTTCGGTGTGGAGGCGAAAAAAAACCTGCTCGCTCAGTTTCCGCGACAGGTTTCCTTTCCAACTTAACGCTACCTGATGCTATGCTAAACCAAGCTTCATTTCTCTTCACAACTTTGCAACTTTTTTTTTTTTTTTACTTCCAGCGCCTTCTTAAACTTTGCGACATTTTACGTCAGAAAACCTGCCGAGTGACCTGATAGTTTATAATTTTGTACACGAGCGTTTTCCCATTCATTATGAAACATCCTGTCCGAGATAGCCGCGGCTGCATTCGTGGTTTTCTCTTCCCAACCGTTTTGCGGACAAGCCACGCCTCCTGTTTCACGATTGGTTCATGGTTGGTAGAGTTCTGCGCTCTGATTCGAGGGTCGCACGTGAGTACGTGGGGTTAGCCAATCGCAGCGCGGAACGCAGTGCGTGTCTGAATGCGGATGGGGAATGAAAATTGGACGCGTAGTAGCTAGCGTAGCCTGGACCCCCGTCCTGCTAACTTCACACAGGGCAGAGCAATTTAATTTATTTTATTTTTTAAATAAAACACATTAATAATATTGTGTTTCTTAGAAGAAAATTCTCAATAATATTAAAGAAAATATTATTGAATACAATTATTTATTTATTAAAAAAAATACTTAATTTTTTTTATTATTTCAGTGCAGGAATTTAAATTTTATTATTAAATTTAATTATTTTAATGATTTTTCAAGTAAAATATTTTAGATTTAAAAATTTCGGAAAAAAAAAAAATAAAAAGAATAAAAAAAATAAAAAGAATAAATAAATAAGTGTTTTATGATGTAGGGCAGAGATGAAGGTGTGAGTTCACGTGAGGTCACGTGATCCGGAGTGTGTTTCCTTATCTTAGATTAACCAGATTAACACAGGGTGAAATCTAACACTGTTTATACACACACACACACACACACACACACACACACACACACACACACACACACACACTTCCACTGAAGCTGCTTGTGTGTTGCATTTTATTGCGTCTAAATCAGAAACCCCCCATTTATTTATTAATTTATTTAATTAAATGTTATTTTATTTTAAACCAAATAATACCAGAAATAAACAATCTATTATTTTCTCTGCGTTGCCGCTGTTTTCAGTTAACGACAATTTTATTACAAAAAATACAAACATTTTCCTTAAAAAAAATAAATAAAAAAAAATGTAAAATAAAAAAAGCAAAAAAAGCAGCTTTAAAATTTATACTTTTTTTTTTTTTACAATTTTTTTTTTTTTTAATTGTAAAAAAAAAAAACTTTTTTTGCTTTAAAATTTCATTTTATTATTTATTATCAAATAAAAAATGTATCATATAAAAAAATTTGGCTGAAATTTTTTTTTTTTGGTTTGGTGCTGATGTGTCATCTGGTGAAATGTGGCTTTTTATTGCGCCGGATGTTTCTTCGAGTGTGTGTGTGTGTGTGTGTGTGTGTGTGTGTGTGTGTGTGTGTGTGTGTGAACAGCAGTGTTTCAGGTTAAAATCAGGGGGTGTCCAATCCAATAGCTTTAGTTTATAAATACACCAAGACCAAAAGTATGCGGACGCCGTTTTTTTTTCCCGTCCGGCTGTGATGAAAAAATTTAGCCGAACGTCTGGAGGAATCCGAGTCCCAGACGGCGCGAAAATGTCCAGATGAGTCAAGGAGCTTCGTATCGGACGGCTTTTGGTCGCGTTCGGATTCTGATGAAATGAAAAACCGAATGTGGGAATAAAAAAAAAAAAACGTGAGAAGAGACGATGAAAATAAATAAGAAGAAGAAGTTGGTATTGGCAAAGATGGAGATGAAGGTCATGGAGAAGTCTGGTGGCTTGTGGGATGAAGCTCCTCCTGATGAGACTGGTTTCACGTGTACGCAGACGTGGTGCGATTATGAGAAAGTACCTACGTGAGTTTTAGAGCTCAGGCCCGAAGGTGTTTTTTTTTTTTTTTTGCTGGTTTCCACATCCTCTTTCTCTCTGCTCCGAGTTCACGTCTGCAGAAGCTCGAGGTTCCTCACACAGGTCTTTTCACGCTTCCTGTGCTCAATACCGTCTGCTTTTTCAGACACGTGCTGTTTCCTTCACGCCGTCGCAGGTTCAGAATTTGTTGAGGTGCACAAACTGAGCTTCAGTTTCAATTCCCAGTGGAAGATCTCCTGTTAGAGCTCCAACTCTATTGGGTTGTGCCTCAGGAGCCTCCTCACCTCCTCACCTACATCAGTCCCTGACCTTATTAACATCCTTATTGCTGAATTACCACAAATCTCAGGAAGCACACACTAAAGATCTATGGAAACATCTGCTCAGAGGAGTGAAGGTTCTTGTAGCAGCAAATGGGAACCGAATGTGGACTGGGATGTTCAGAATCAGTCATCAGTCTGAAGTACAGCTTCAGAGGTGGAGGTGTGATGGTGGTGTCATGGTGAGAGATGATTGTGGATTATTCTTTTGTTTTACACGCTGCTTTTGAAACTAACTGTGACCCAGAAAGGCAGAAGATGAAGGTCAGCTCGTTGTACACACACAAAACCCAGAAAACACCGGTGTGAAGTTCTAGCAAGAAGAAAAGCTTGGAATCCATCCTGAGCTTGGTTTAAAGTGGGAAATGGTTTTATACCATGAACAATAACACTAGAAAGGATGTGGATTTGGGACGGAGCCCAGTGCAGATGAAAACACACACTGGAATGTTCGTGATAAGAGAAGAATGCAAACATCCAGAGGAGCAGCGCAGAACCGGATCGGATCCTGATAACGGAGCGCAGAAGCAGCTTCTTCAGACCATTGAGGGGTTTTTCTTGTGTATATGTCTGTTATCTGATGGAATAACTTTACAGAACGTTGTGGATCTTTGTGGATGTTTGGATTGTTCACCTCAGCTGCTTCTTGTGAAACTGGTCTGTTTGGAATCAGTTTTTTTTCCCAGCTGGTGGACATCAAGTCAGAGTGTTGCAAGAAAAACATCTCCTTTATCTTCATCCTGGACCTTTTAATCCTTTTTTTTTTTTCTTTTTTTTTTTTCTTTTTTAAATCATCATCAGGAATCTCTCAGACTGGTGACCCGAGTGTGTGGGTGAGAAAGTTCTGTCCTCCCTGTTAACTCTTTCCTCTACTTTTTATTCTCATCCAGTGCATGCAGTTCTGCAGTCAGGCCATAAAGATCTCCTTGCAGACCAGGATTTGCCCATGAGGGTATGAGGTGTAACAGAACGGCCAATTCCAAAGACATTTGGGTTTGAGATCAAAAGGGACAATCGATTAGAAGTTTCATCAAATCGCAACATTATATTGAGAGACCTCCTGAAGGACCCGGGACGTTTGGGAGGCCTCCTGAAGGACCCGGGACGTTTGGGAGGCCTCCTGAAGGACCCGGGACGTTTGGGAGGCCGCCTGAAGGACCCGGGGCGTTTGGGAGGCCGCCTGAAGGACCCGGGGGGTTTGGGAGGCCGCCTGAAGGACCCGGGGTTTGGGAGGCCGCCTGAAGGACCCGGACGTTTGGGAGGCCGCCTGAGGACCCGGGGCGTTTGGGAGGCCGCCTGAGGGACCTGGGGCGTTTGGGAGGCCGCCTGAGGGACCTGGGGCGTTTGGGAGGCCGCCTGAAGGACCCGGGACGTTTTGATGATATACCGGTGGTGTGATGATTACAGAGTGCAGCAGAAAAGAGTTAAGGCAGCACTTTTTTTGTTTTATGAAACACAATCTTATCGCCATGACGACGCGTGTGCACATGCACGTTATCAGCATGTTGTAAAAGCAGTGGAAGTACAGCGTGCTCTCGAGCAGGTGTGTGTCGCACTTTAACCTTCATTAGTATCGCCATTTATAAAGTGAGATTTTTATACAGATGTTCTCACCGATTACATGATGGAAAACGGTCTGAAGTTCACCAACATGACGTTGTTACTGGGTGATGATTGAAAGAGCAGAGATTTTGAGATGTCGGTTTTACTGAAGCTCAGGTGTGGTGGTGGTGGTGGATGACGTGCCAGGCTTATGACTCTGAAATATAGCTTCACCTTCAATTTCTCCGGCGTCTTACAACCGTTTTTATCTCTCCATTTTGAACAAATGATTCTACCCGATGTAAAACTGAAGAAAAAAAAAGTGAGTGATTCTGTGCCTCAAGTTTTCACGATTTCTGCTTCACCAAAGCTCCAACCCGAGTGTTTACTGATGAAGGACGCTTTATCTGCATATCTCGGTTTTGAATTTATAGCATCCGCTGCCTTACTTCCTGCTCTGAACGTCTCTCTGTTTGATTACTTCTAGATACTGATCCCACACAGGGGATTATTCCACCACCAGATATACAAATGTGAGTAGTGAAGTACCGGCGGTTGACCAGCTCACTAGAGGTGGCGCTGTTTCTGCCTTTACTTATTTAAATATCTATAATGCACTTTGTAGTTATAAAAAAAAAAAAAAAATTACGCTTATACGAATCATTTACAAGCTGATTGGAACCAATTTGTTTTTAATGAAGCGGGTTTGTAGGTGTTCAACAAAACTAATCCGCGTGTTCAAGAACCTATTTTGTTGAAAACTTGCAGTAATAAAGAACGTCCAAGTTTTTTTTTTTTCTTTCTCAAAATACAGACCAAGTGGATCAATGAGAAATGTATTTATTTATATTTTATGTCTGCGGAACCAACGAGTCGATCACAGTTTTATTCATCATATACACATTCATACAGATCACGTCATGAAACGCTTTTTACGACTGTCCAACATGTAAATAGGAAAAAAAAAGTATTAATAATATATTACGTGTTAATGTATAAAAAATATACCATGCTATTTAATTTATTTAGTTAATCGGTCTTAATCAGTGTCGTTAAAGTTTGTTGTGTTAGAGCACAAAAAATATAAAGAATAAATATTTAGGATGTATTTTTTTTTTTTTTTTAATTAATGAATAAGATATATAATGTATGTAAGACCCCCTCCTTCCAGTAAATGCACTCATAGGTTTTTAACCTCATAACCACCCCCTGATCTCTAACCTCCGTCTTATCAGATCCTGAAATTCCCCCTAAATTCCTCCTGATGGATCTGTTGAAACTCTGGACTCTGGACATCAGCAGCAGCGATTTCGCAAACTTTCGCTCTGTAAATTAAAGTGTAATTCTCGAGACGACTGCCTTTTGTTAGTTGTCTGTGACCTGACGAACTACGATCAATAGAGAGAGAGAGAGAGAGAGAGAGAGAGGAGAGAGGGGAGGAAAATGAATGTTTTTTACTCTGAAAAGGTCCAGTGTATGAACAGTTTGAGGTTGGAGGGTGTGTTCTCCTGAAACCTTTTCTCCTACACACTTGCAGTAACACTGTTCCCTGTTTAAAAAGAAAGCGCTTGTGTCCTGTGGCTGTAGGAAAAAAAACTGTTTTGTTATTATTATTATTTTTTTTTTATTTCCCACTTTGGCTGAAAAATGAATTTGCCTGCACAGCGCCATCTAGTGACCCGGCATTCCATTTAAATGTGACTCAATAATTAACAATAATGTTACCATGATTGTGTGTGTGTGTGTGTGTGTGTGTGTGTGTGTGTGTGTTTTGGGACGCAGCCAAGCAGTCGGTTCGAAGCGGTGGTCAAGGTCACACGCTAACGTTCGCTACTTTTCAGACGTTTGTTCGTGACCTACTGATGGGATCAAATAAAAAGAACTCATTAAATCAAACGTCTACAAGCTGCTCTGAGATTCTGCGTAGTGTTTTTTTTAAAGTTATAAAAACTCTTATTGAAGTGTGTTTGGGTGTGTATGTGTTTGTGTGTGTGTGTGACATTTGTATTAAAAGCTCCAGTGTGAGTAAGTGGATGGGATTGAGGGTGTGTCTTGTTTAAACATTATATTATATATATACACACACACACACACACACACACACACACGTATTTGTAGGTGTGTAACGTGCACAGTATTCGCGGTTCGTTACGTACAAAACATAAAAGTGTTTTTTTTCCCTTTTATTTTATTATCTTCATTATTATTATTATTATTATTATTATTATTATTATTATTATTTTTAGTTTCTTATTGACATTTGTAAACATCAGCAGTTTATCGTTAATCCCTGCTTGGTTAAAAAATATATAAAATACTATTTTCTAGAAATCAAATATCTAAAAAATAAAATTGAATAAATCCGATTGATGCAAATCACTTTTTTAATTTTATTGATTATTGGAACAAATTAAATTAAAAGAAAAAACATTAAATAGTTCACATTCGTTCGACTTCTTTTGCGTAAAACATCCGCTCGCACAACACAACCTGCACTGCGATTAAAAGTATTGGCACACGTGGTAACCCTTGTGTTTATTTATTTATTGTTTTTGTTCACCCTTTTTATCTTTTTATCTGTTTGAACATCGTTATCCCTGTTTCCCGGTGGTGCTACAGTTATTCTCCTCCTGCGACTGCCCCCGGCGAGTTTGTAAGGGTTTAGTTTAGCGAGCGCTTCACGTGCACGTGATGACGATGATCACGAAGCCGCTCGATGTTCAGTGTCTGACTCCACATCTGGAGTGGGTGCTGCCGCGATGATTTACAGCCAGGTTCTGTTCTCACGCGTTCACCGGCTTTGATCAATAATGTACACTGATCTATAAATAACAGCATGACGTATCAGATTAGATCAGATTATCATCTATTATTGACACGTTTTACACAAACTGTGCTCCGTTACGCTGCTATTTATAGACACCCACAGGCTCAAGTATCTCAAGTAATGTTTCTCTAAATAATAATAATAATAATAATAATAATAATAATAATAATAATAATGACCAAAAAAAGAATAAAAAAGTAATAAATTATTATTATTATTATTATTATATAGTGTAAAAGCGTCAAACTGTAAAAAAAAAAAAGTTTTCTCCTGTAATTTGTTTCATGGGATTTAAAAAAAAAATTACATTTACTGTTTATAAAAATTTAATTAAATGATAAAAAATAAAAAAATTACATCATAGAGGAGGGCAAAATTGGGATAAAAAAAAAAATAAATAAATACTTTTTTCTACATTTATTTATTGAAGAATTAAAAAAATATATATATATATATATTTAACATTTATATTAAGAAAAAAACCCCTGAAAAAAACTAAGAGATTGAAAAATCCCCCTTATACACACATCTGTATTACCCACATGTGGTCTGTCATACTCTTTATAATTTTTAATTTGTTGTATTTGATTCAATCGGTTTAATTTGTGCCAATTTATTAAATTTAAATAAATAAAGGTTTGCGGAGGAAAGGCACGAGTCATCATTCTTTAATCAGTCTGATCGTTATTGCGGTGGTAAAAGAGAAATAAAACACGTAGGGACATGACGATGACGATGATGATGATGATCTTCATGGTTACTTCATCACACCATCATTTAATTGTTTTTCTGTAACAGCATATGGTTTACTGCTGCTTACTTAAATAAATAAAGAATATTTTAAACACCCTCTCTCTCTCTCTCTCTCTCTCTCCTTAGGTCCCAGCTTTGGGTCGTGTCCCAAATCCAAAGCCTGAGCATGGCCGTGCTTCATTTTCACGCCGTAGACGATCAGATCAGCGTCCTGGATCCAAAAACCCCTGATCTCCTGAAGAACGCAGACCTGCTGTGAGAATTGCTGCTGTGAATTTTTTTTTTTTTTTCTCTCTTGAAGGAAAAAATGGCAGAACGTCTTTGAACGTCTCTAGAGGAGCCAAGGAACATAAGGAGAACAAGCAGGCCACGACATTTGTCCTATCCTACAAAATCGCTATAAGTAATGGCAAAGGAGCAGGAACACGAGGAGCCTCGCGAGATGTCCGAGAAGGTCAGATCTTCGCTCTCAGATCACAGTTTATTCTTCTGAAGTTGAAGCGAAAGGGGCCGAATGTCATCAGGCTTCTGTTCAGTCGACACGTTTCTCTTCTTCACCTCGCGGTGGTTCCGTTCATTTCAGCTTCATTTCAGCGGCCACGTCCCAAATCGCCAAAAAAAACCCAAAGGAGCGAAATCTCATTTGTGACTTGCACAACTGGAGCAGGACCACAAGGATTTCTGGAATCAGAAATGATCTCAAGATACCTTCATGTAAGAGCTGTGTGTGCGCGCGTGTGTGTGTGTGTGTGTGTGTGTGCGCGCTCACTACACAGAGTATGACGTGATGCCCCGTACGCAATGGACTTGAAGTCAGAGCGCAAACAACGTTTAAAGTATTGGCACCCGGATTAAAACCAGAACCATTTCAAAACCAATCTGAGGGAACTTGATGACGTTCTCCACGCTGCTTCCTTTTTTATTTCAGGGTTTTGGTTCATTTTCGGGAAAATTTCCAGGACGTGGATCACTGTGCACTTTTCAGATTTCAAACTTCAGAACATTTCCTGTAAAAGAAAAAAAAATATATATATATAAATATACATTTTATATTTTTTCCATCGTGTGGATTTTTGGTTTACTTTCCCAGCAGAAGAAGGTCAGAAGATTTCCGAACCGTCTCCGCTGTCGCGGGAACGACGAGGAGCGATCTTTTAGAAATCTTTCATCCAGAAATCGGAGCTTGTAGCGAGCGGATTCTGGGAGATAGTTTTTCCCGGGAATGGCGGAGCACAGAGAGCTGCTGGCCGAGATGACTAGCGTGAGCCGCCTCTCCACCACGGACCGCCTGAAGCACGCGCAGAAGCGCCGGGCGCAGCAGCTGAAGGGCTGGGCGCAGATGGAGAAGGAGACGGCGCGCGCGGGGAAGAACAACGTCACGCGCAAGAAGAGTGACGCCGCGAAGAAGGGCAAGAAAGGTGGCGAGAAGAAGGTGAGGTTCCCCAGCAACATCACGCTGCTGGAGGCCGCCGCCCGCAACGACCTCGACGAAGGTGAAGTACGCTCCGAGAAATCAGCTGGAATTGTGCTGGAAGAATTCCAGTTCGGATAATCTGGACGTGTGTGTGTGTGTGTGTGTGTGTGTGTGTGTGTGTGTGTGTGTTGCAGTGAGGGAGCTGCTCAAGCGTGGTGTTAGTCCAGACCTGTTTAATGAAGACGGACTCACAGCTTTACACCAGGTACACACACACACACTGTTGTGTCTTCAGGCCCATTTCCACTCCAGGAACGTTATTAGAAAGTTGCTGCACTTCAGGGAATCAGGACCAAGTTTGTTTTTTATTTCACATCTCAGTCGTCACAGAGCTTCCTGTTGGAGAATCAGTTTAACATTCAAGTTCCCCAGAATCAAACCTGCGATTGGATAATAATGATATTAATATTAATATTAATAATAATAATAATAATGGTATTTATATGTTGTTGTTTCAGTTCATTCTCATGTTTTTTAATTTGTGTGGTGAAAATAAAAAGCAGGAGCTTCTTCAGGAACCGAGCAGTTGTTGCACTCTCTCTTGATCACTCTTTTCTCTCTCTCTCTCCTGCCCAGTGCTGTATTGATGACTTTGTGGAAGTGGTGCGCTGTCTGCTGGAGTCCGGTGCGAACGTGAACGCGTGCGACAGTGAACTCTGGACTCCGCTGCACGCTGCCGCCACCTGCGGACACACGGGCCTCGTCCAGATCCTCGTCAAGGCGTGAGTGTCCATCCCGCTATACGTGCTCGCTAACGATAGTATAAAGCACAGGGAGTGTTGTGTTTTTTTTGTGTGTGTGTGTGTAAACACGTGAATACGTGCGTGCAGTGGAGCGGATCTGCTGGCGGTGAACGCAGACGGGAACATGCCGTATGACCTGTGTGAGGACGAAGCCACACTCGAGCTCATTGAGGTCGCAATGTCCGAGCAGGGTGAGTTCCATCGTTATCCGTCACGTCTCCTGATCAAATGCTATGTTTCGGACGCGTTTCTAGAGAATTCCGAGCATGCCAGAGGTCATGTGACCGAGTAAACCGTGGCATGATGGGATGTTTCCACAGGCATCACTCAGGAGCAGATAGACGAGTGCCGCGCTGCCAAGGAGAGAGTGATGCTGACCGACGTCCAAGCACTGATCGACCGAGGAGACAACCTGAATGCCAAGGACCAACATGGGGCCACTCTGGTGAGGGACAGATACAAGCTGAGAGAGAGATTGATAGTACAAGCAAAAAGACAGAAATCAAGGGATCTGAAGTAAAGGTCGGTTGATTAATCGGCACGGAAACCGATTAAACAAACGATGGATACAATTTTTTTTTTTTATTGAATAAAAGTAATAACTGTGAAATAGTGCTGAGCTTTGTTATTAAAACACAAATAAACAAAAAAAAAAACAGTATTGACTCTTGAAAATGTGCTAAATGAAATAAATATGAATACATCAATCATTAATACCCAAAAAATGCAACAAAGTTATGTCAAATTTATTATTAAAATTACGTCAAAATTATTAAATAATTCAGACATTTTTTAAATTTGTAAATTTTTTATTTTGCACGCATTTCCACTTATGACCAAGCAAAATGTTTATGGTTATGTTTATATATGATGCAATTTATATAAATTTTCCCAAACTTCAAATTAACTCCCATAAATACCTGGAAAATATCCAGGAAATTTAAATATTTTCAAAATTTCAAAGTTCCCCTTGAAAGTTTCCAGAAAACGCTTTGCAACGCTACATGCAAAATGAATAAAAGGACGCTTCAAATAAAACAGCAAGTGGTGTCAGTGATTCGCCTCTAGAGGCTGCTCTTGTACTATACAATGCAACCCGGAAAAACTATCGCTATGGATTTTTGCTGATAGCTTCAGCAATCAACTATTGGTGCTGATTAATCGGTCGACCTCTAATCTGAAGAGTTATGACGTACATGTAAGTTGTGTGTGTGTGTGTGTGTGTGTGTGTGTGTGTGTGTGTGTGTGTGTGTGTGTGTGTGTGTGTGTGTGTGTGTTGAGTAGTTACACGTAGCGGCAGCTAATGGCTACTTGTCAGTTGGAGAGGTGCTGCTGGAGCGCAGAGCGAAGGTGGATGAGACTGATGCAGACGGATGGACACCCCTACATGCTGCCTCCTGCTGGGGACAGGTGAGCAGTGCATTATGGGAAAGGATATCATAACTGAACACTTTTTAAACATTGCAAAATCACTTTATTACACTGAACATGATGGAGAGATGAAAGGATTAAGCTCAATGTTTATTTTTTATACTCCATTAATACTTTGATGTTTGAGTCTGGGTTAGATTTATTCTTTTTAACTGACCAGTAAAAACCCATCTAGTTTCACTAGTGCAGGTCAATTTCATTCCAGTGCATTTTTTGTGTGGAAAACTCTTATTGAATGCTGGCATCATTTGGTTTTCCCTTAATCCAATACAAGATATCTATAGTTTCAAACACTGTGATGTAGACCGACACCACCTGGAAGCCCCGCCTCCTTCACTGTCATACTGCAAATTAAACGATTCTTTGCTGTCAATAATATGGAGCAACGTTTCTGCGTATGTTTGACGTAGCTAAGGTGTGACGTGTCTATATTTAACATCAAATACGATAAATTATGTTAAAAAATTGCTAGTTTCATAGCGAATTCCGTTTTGTTTCTTCAAGAAAATGGTGAGAATGGATCGCTCATGCCAGCAAGCAGTTCCTGACTGCATCATGTTCTTAACCTCTGTACAGTTTTTGCTCTTTTTCTCTGAGAAACATGACAGTGTTTTAATTTTCTGAAAGAATCACTCATTTAAATGATTCAGTTCAATGACTCACTTTGAAATATTTTCTCAATTTAATTTTTTAAATCTCTAATATCAGTCTTTAACGTTTTATGTTTAAAATATTGATGCGTCGATGCCACTTCAGACTGATCAAATGTAAAAATTTGACTCAAAAGACACACTTTTAGGGAAAAATGGCTTTATAGAGGTAGAAAAATTTCCATTAAAGGTAAAAATCTACTTATTTTAAATGATTTCTGTATCGCTGCTGTGAACTGACCACTGCAAAGAATATGAAAAATATCACAAATTTTTTGGAGTCAGCTGTCCATGGTCCTTAAAATACCAGCATAATAACACACGGCAAAATATTGTATAATTATCGTTTATTGATAAAATAAAGATATCGGGGGTATATATATATTTTCTTAATCAACATCACACCCCTAAAGGGGGTTTTGGGAGTGTTTTTATCAAATATCACGTGACCACAAAAAAAAAAGCTTTTCCAAATGTGAATTCTCAACCGCATAACACACTTGTGCAAAGTCGTCATGTTAAACAATTTTTAATGATGTTAAAAAACATCTTCTCACATCATCTTTAAAAGAAAAAAATGAAGAATTATAAAAAAATAGAAATGAAAAAATTTAATCGGTATTAAAAAAACTGTAATATCCTGTTACTTTTTACGGCTCTGAAGATGGTTCTCGGAGTTCATCGCTAATCAATTAAAAACCTTATCTAGCATTCTGTGACATTAAAACACTCCAGTTTTATACAAAATGACCAATGAAAGATTGAAAAATGAGTGAATGCTACTTGAGTACACTAATGTAGCTAGCAAAAGTTTAATGAGAAAAATTATCCATTTTATTCCAAACCAAATTTCAGTTGAGATACGACGTTGCAGTACCCTGGTGGCTACAGTATTATTTTCGAAGTGGATGTAGTACTCGGGGCAGTTTTTTTATTTAACCCGGACAGTAGAGGGCGCTGTTGGAGTGTAATCTGTGAATTTAACACGGAGAGACTGAGTTAGTGTTGCATCGTTGGATCATCACTAAACCTTTTTATTCCTTTTCTCCACTTACCACATAGAAGGTTTCTCGCAGATCCATTTGCTTTTACTGGTACACTTCCCATCATTCCAGCCTTGCTTCCCCGCAAAGCCCCATATCTCAGCACAGTCCTCGTTACCAGAATCGTTGGGCTCACCCGGAGACCAGAATCTAATTAGAGAGACATGAAATCAGAGTCTGGTCAGAATTGCTGAGAGAAAATCGGCCAAAATAAATAAACGTCTGCGCCGCCTTTTTTATTTTTTTTTAATTCAAGATCATGTAAATCCACTTGTACACCGATTTACATAATTTCATGAGCAAAACAAAAGAAACCCGATGTTTTTCTGAGCTGGAATATTTTTTGGATTAACGACACCCATCGTTTCAGACGAAGGTCAGATAGTCTGGGATTCATTGTTTTGACAGAGAATTGAATATGGCAGTCTTACCCAGTGTTCACTAGCGTATCATCCACCCATTTCCATGTCCCCTCTGTGTTTCTGTCATTTAAACCAATCCAAGCCTTATCGTTGCCCACCTGCTTCAAAAGGAAGTCCTGGGAAGATGAAAACACAATATGAAAAGGTGAAAAATAAAAAAGGACACAAGTGTACTATTTCTCCTTCACGTTCACGCCCCAACCTGTTTCTCTTTGGTCTTGATGATCACGAGATCTGCTCCATTCTTTTTGCATTCCTGTCTCGCTTCATTCCAGGATTTCTTCTCAGTAGAGGTGAAGTACATTTTGGAGTTGAAGTAGACCCATCCCAGTCTGGCCTGTTTAGCTGATAAGAAGGAGAGAAGTTACAGTCTATATCCATATCCTTCCTAACTTCCACCACGTTCCCTGATAAACCATCTGAGCCGTTTTGAATGTGAACGATAAGTGATTCACTCCAGTTTACCTCCTCTCAGTTTCTACAAAAGGATGACGTCTCTCACGGTCTGGAGGGTCACAGGGAAGGAACTAAGCTCAGCGTTTCAGTGCTTTGGTCCCAATCTTTGCCTGGGTCAACAACGTCTTCACAAGCAGACCCCGAGTAGAGTCTGGTCCAGTTTACCACGAACACAATCACCCTGGTCATCATGAGTTTGTCTCGAATCGCCTCTTCTACTTTGTGTGTCAGAGCTCTGCTTCTACCGTAAAGTTTGCAGATGGCACAATGACTATGGGCCTCATTTCCAACAACAAGACCAACAAGGTGGAGAAACCAGTAGCATGGTGCCAGAATAACATCACTCTCATGTTATAACTCTGCAAAACCAAGGGGCTGGTCGAGGAGTTTAAAAGGGGACAGCAGCAGAAGTGTCCACCACTGGGCCTCATGATTTAGAAAAGGCTCTGATTTGACTAGGCCAAGTTTTCATTTCATTTATCTACACTGAGCTGTTAAGGGCCATGCTCAAGGGCCCAGTAGTGGGGGCTCGATTGTGCTGGGATTTGAACTCGCAATCTTCTGATCCAAAGTCCTTTGCCACATCCCCACATTATACTAAATGAATAAATCAAACTCGAATAAATAAGTAATGTTCATCACTTTTGCTTACCCAACTCCTCAAACGTGTTCCTCATGTCATCTCTCTCCTTCTGTAACTGGTTTTTCTGGGTTTCCACGGTGCTGTAGTTCGTCTGCAGTTTCTCCATGTCATCGGCTAGTTTTTGGCATTTCTTCTCGTCCTGGTCCCTCACCACAGTGAGGTTGTTGAGGCTGATCTGTAACCAGTCTCGCTCGACAGTTACGTTGTTGTAGCTGGTCAGCAGCCAGTCTTTCTCAACGGTCACATTTTTGTAGCTGTTCTGCAACTCTTCTTTCTCAGCAGTCAGGTTTTTGTAGCTACTCTGCAACTGTTCGTTCTCGACGGTCAGGTTTTTGTAGCTGCTCTGCAACTGTTCGTTCTCGACGGTCAGGTTTTTGAAGCTGCTCTGCAACTGTTCCTTCTCGACGGTCAGTTGCTTGTAGCTGCTCTGCGACTGTTCGTTCTCAGCAGTCAGGATTTTGTAGCTGCTCTGTAACTGTTCCTTCTCGACGGTCAGTTGCTTGTAGCTGCTCTGCAACTGTTCGTTCTCAGCAGTCAGGATTTTGTAGCTGCTCTGTAACTTCTCCCTGTCCCTGTTCAGGTCAGTGTTCATCATCTGTAGCTGGTTCCTTTCAACGGTCAGGTTTTGATTGCTGTTCTGAAGCTGTTCCTTCTGAAGACCGAGGTGTAGGTACAGAGTCTGTAAATCATTGTTTTTGGCAGCCAGGTTGTTCAACTTGAACCACAGCACCGAGACGGCAGAAACGAGGAGAAGACACAGAAGGGTCAAACACACTGCCGCAATTCTGTAGTGTCTGCTTCCTGAAGTGTCTCCTTCAAAACAACAACAAGAAGAGAGGCGTTTTATTTGGGTCGACTTTATTCAGCCAGACGCTCCTCATGTATTGGTGTACTTTATTAGGTATACATTTAATCTTTCACTATAATTAACAGCTTTTTCAGATGGTCATGTGACCAGACTGATCTTCTAACAGAGTGGCGTCTCATCAGCGTCAAAAATCGACAAATTTTTCTAACTTGATCTTAATGTTAACAGAAGAAATAAAATGTAGCCTGTCTCGTTCGCGTTTGCACCATACCCCAGTTGATGTTGCTGGCGTCGCTCTCGGCCCGGTCGTGCTCCTCCCGGTCGTCATCGTCGTCTTCGCCGGACTCGAACCTGTTATACGAAACCATATGTGAATTCCGAACCTTGACATGGCTCATCTCCATTCTGCTCCTAATGCAGCGAGGCTTCTGCGGGAGGGGGTGTGTGTGTGTGTGTGTGTGTGTGTGTGTGTGAGCTAAACGCTGTGAGTCAGTAGGATATCTGGGAACATCACATGTATGAGACTGAATGGAGAAGTCATGGTTGTGGGTTTTTGATGAGTTTGCTCAAATCAAAAGTGAACCGAAACTGAATTCTGTGTAAAAAAAAAAAAAACTTTTCTTTTGCATCTTTTTGGGGGAATAACTTGTGCATCATAGTTGAATTTTTAGTTGTTTATTTATGTATTTCAATAAAAGTACACATGAGCGACAGCATGTTTTTCCGACGTGACCTTCGTAAAGAGACTCTCTCTCTCTCTCTCTCGTCCAGTTTGATTTGCTCCTAATGTCCCTTTTCGTCCTTCCTTTCTTTGAAAAATTGCTCAAAAGCACCAATTGTGTAATCTGGAAGTTATGCTGAATCTTCATTACGGCCACCTTCACTTCTCCTTTCTTCCAAATTCGAGAGCTTGTTCTTATGATTGGCTCCTTTTTCGTTGTTGTTTTTTTTTTTTTTTTTTTTCGTAATTATTCAATAAATCCGAAACAAGAAAATTCTAGATTAAAGGCTCTAAAAGAGAAAGGAAGGAATAGAAGAAACGAAAAAAAAGAAAAGTCGTTTGTATTCGGGTCTTAAATGCGCACGTGAGCGTGAAAGCGAAGCTTCTGATTGGTCGGCGGCTGTAGTGCGTGTTCTGATGGGCGAAATTTAGAAAGAAATGAGAGTTATGATGTGCTTATTAGTCGATTTCTAGGGAATTTGTTAGTGTGTGTGTTTCGTTTAACTTGAATCTTAAAAAAAATGGGGGTTTATTAATTTAATTTATTGGGTTGGTTATTTTCCTATAACAGCATATCCTGTGTGTGTGTGTGTGTGTGTGTGTGTGTGTTCCCATTCTTTTTTTATGGCAATTTTAGTATCTATTAAATAAGTTTTTGTCCAGGAATTGCTACTTTTAATGTTACCCTTTAATGTCGCAGGCAGTAAATTTCAAGGTTCTGACAGAGCTGATGTACATGACGTGATTGTGTGTGTGTGTTTGTGTGTGCAGATGCAAATGGTGGAGCTTTTAGTGGCTCACGGTGCGGATCTAAATGCAAAGTCTCTGCTGGATGAAAGTCCTCTGGGTGAGTAACACACACCTTCTTAAAACAGAGATTCATTTGGGTCTAATAACGAGATGTGATTTGTTTTCCTGCACTGATTCAGTATTTAAGGTCTAAACAGTGTGTTTTGTGCATTGGGGTTAATCTTCAGTGCATCATATTAGAATTCACAAGCCCCACTATCCATATTCGTACTCCTCGTGCTCACACACGGTGTGTATGCAGTGTTTGGCTGAATCCCGGTGTGTGTTGTGTAGATGTGTGTATGGACGAGGAGGTGAGGGCGAAGCTCCTGGAGCTGAAACACAAACATGATGCCATCATGAAGAACCAGGACAAGCACAAGGGCTCACTGCAGAGACGAGCATCCAGCGCCAGCAGCCGGGGGTCAGTGTGTGTGTGTGTGTGTGTGTGTGTGTGTGTGTGTGTGTGTGTGTGTGTGTGTGTGTGTGGGGCAGAGAGAGGGTGAAAAAGAGAATGCAAAATTGAATATTTGTACGATTATGAACATCGAGATTTTGCACTGAACAGAAAACACGGTGTGTGTGTGTGTGTGTGTGTGTGTGTGTGTGTGTGTGTGTGTGTGAGCAGTAAGGTGGTGAGGAGGACGAGCGTGAACGAGCGCAGTAGCCTGTACAGGAGAGAGCACCATAAGGAGGCCATGGTGTGGCAGGACAGGGGAAGACAGGACGGACAGACGGAGGACGAGGACGAGGACAGACAGACAGACGCCGAACTCAAACACATGGTGAGCAATAAAAAAAACAAAAAAATGTTTTGGGTGTACCAAAAAAAACTTTGTCTACCAGAGGTATGCTATAAACACACACACACACACACACACACACACACACACACACAGGCTGTGTGGCCAGTTTAGAAATTTGCCCCAAACACACTTCAGGATTATTTTAATAAAATATAACGATCTCGAAATATAATTAAGTCGGATAAAATGCCTCCTTTTCTCTTCCGCCACAGGTGGCGCCAGTGAGAGCTGTCGCCATTGTTCAGATTTTGTGCTTCAGCTGTGGAAGGTGTATATTTATAGATCCGGTTCAGGTTCATCTAAAATGCGTTTGGTTTGAACCTCCTGCGTCATCACTCCGTGGAATCGTGATTCATCATGATTCCTCTAACTGATGATGAAATCAGGACTTCGCTTTAAAAGGAAGAAAAAAAAACTGTTATGGGACATAACGTGCTCTTTGTAAGACTGTTGCCAGATTGAGATATTTACACTGAAATTACACATGTATTTGTGTGTGTGTGTGTGTGTGTGTGTGTGTGTGTGTGTGTGTGTGTGTGTGTGTGTGTGTGTGTAAATGTTTTACATATCAAGCTGCTTCTTCCCAATATAACATGATTGCTTGTTCCCCCGATGTAGACTGCGCCCCCTAGCAGACCGGAGGATTTGCTTAATCCGGATAACGACGGGGGATTAGAAAATGGTGAGCGCGACTCTATCGTGGGAAACGGCAGCACCTTGATGCCCTCTCCGTCCCTGGTTCCCGTAGAGCCACGCGGCGGTGGACGTTCCTACCAGCTGACTCCTCCCGCGGGGGCAAACGCCGACCCCGGGGACACGGACAGCATGACGCGGGACAAATCGCACCAGACGCTAGCGGAGCTGAAACGACAGAGGGCTGCCGCGAAGCTTCAGAAACGGCAGGCTCCGGCTCCGCCCCTGCTTCCTCCCACACAGGAAGAGGCGGGGCCTCCCGAGCAATCGGCGCAGCCGGTGTACTTCACACCGGCAAGCGGAGATCCACCGCTTCTCAAGCTGAAGGCACCAGAGGAAGAAGAGCCGGCCAATCAGAAAGAGCCGTGCTGCGGACTTATGTAGGGAGCTCTCACGCATGTGCACACACACACACACACACACACACACACACACACACACACACACACACACACACACACACACTCTGTTGGTTCTCTCCAAATGCAATTGGAACTATCTAAGCTGCAGACTCATACAGGGAACACACACACACACACACACACACACACACACACACACACACTGCTTCACTGGAAAGCACAGAGGGCAAAAAAGAAAGTGTTCCAGCAATAAACAATGCGTTTTTTTTTTGTTTTTGTTTTTTTTGTCTTCGACACTCCAGCGGGCCGTCACTGTAAGATAATTACACTTCCTGTCCTCATTATCATGACTTCCTGTCGGAGGAGAGAGACGCCCAAGCTCGAGCACTTTATTACTTGACCTTCCATGAACATTCCCTCAACACGTGCGTTTGAGTCGTCGTTATTAATTCTCAGTCTTAATGGCTCCCTGGTGCTCCTCAAGGGGGCGCTATTTTATTATTATTATTATTATTATTATTATTATTATTATTATTATTATTATTAAATGGTGAACGTGTGTAGGGTGTAAAGAGCCAAATCCAAATTGGTTCCCTCGGGTCCATATATCGCAGGAGGAAGGGTGCAGACTCCAGTGTTGTATTTCATCTATTGCACTTAAATAATGATTTAAAAATCAAATCCTCACGTTTTGTTAGATTTTTTTTCTATTTAGCGGAGGATGAAATAATAAAGATTTGAGAAATAAGCTGAAAGATTTACGATCCAAATATTTTTGTAAATGATATTTTTTTAGAAGCTGCATTTTTCCCACTCGGGGAAACGCCGGCCGACTTCCCGAAGTCACTTTTTGGCCACAGAAGCGACTTTTCCAGCGTGTAAACACGGATTATTGGTGTTTGTAAGAAGGATTTTCTGCTTGTTATTGTGCTGATTATCACGTTTACGTATCATGTGATCTTTGCCATTGCGAATAAATTTCCTGCCACACAATAAAAAAATATATATACATTTTATCACTCATTTACCCACTCATCTCCCTGCTTTTGGTTCATCCCCACCCACTCATCTTCCTGGAGCCGGATGTTTAGCCACACCCACTCATCTCCCTGCTTTTAGTTTATCCCCACCCACTCATCTTCCTGGAGCTGGATGTTTAGCCACACCCACTCATCTCCCTGCTTTTGGTTCATCCTCCCACTCATCACCCTGGAGCTGGATGTTTAGCCACACCACTCATCTCCCTGCTTTTAGTTTATCCCCACCCACTCATCTTCCTGAGCCGGATGTTTAGCCACACCCACTCATCTCCCTGCTTTTGGTTCATCCCCTCCCACTCATCACCCTGGAGCCGGATGTTTAGCCACACCCACTCATCTCCCTGCTTTTAGTTTATCCCCACCCACTCATCTTCCTGGAGCCGGATGTTTAGCCACACCCACTTATCTCACTGCTTTTGGTTTATCCCCACCCACTCATCTTCCTGGAGCTGGATGTTTAGCCACACCCACTCATCTCCCTGCTTTTAGTTTATCCCCACCCACTCATCTCCCTGAAGCCGGATGTTTAGCCACACCCACTCATCTCCCTGCTTTTGGTTTATCCCCACCCACTCATCGCCCTGGAGCCGGATGTTTAGCCACACCCACTCAGCCTCCATTTTTTTAGTTCCTTATCCCCACCCACTCATCTTCCTGGAGACAGATGTTTAGCCACACCAACTCAGCCTCCCTGTATTTGGTTCCTTATCCCCACCCACTCATCATCCTGAGACAGATGTTTAGCCACACCCACTCAGCCTCCCTGTACTTGGTTCCTTATCCCCACCCACTCATCATCTTGGAGACAGATGTTTAGCCACACCCACTCAGCTCCCTGCTTTTGGTTCTTTATCCCCACCCACTCATTAGCCACACCCACTTAGCACCTTACTTTTAGTTCTAATCCCCACCACTCATCTTCCTTGAGCCAGATGTTTAGCCACACCCACTCAGCTCCCTGCTTTTGTCCTTCAGCTGCAGTTATTTAGCTCTCCCTCTGGTGTTTGGGCAGTGATTAGGAAAATGTGATACTCAGCACATCTGAAGAAGTGGTAGAACGAAGCAGACTCCCAAACAAACACGACTCATGAGAGAGAGAAAGAAATGAAACACACGATCGCTTGTGGATAAAAATCCAGATTTCCATGTCCAGAACTGCAATCAAATAACTCTTCTCGTAATCTCGCATTTCGAAACCGGTCGTGTTTACATTTCATAATAAACGAGTTTCTATACATTTCTTCAAAAGCAATAATTTTGATTCGGTGGACAAAATGATTTATAGAATATATTTCTATCGGACAGATTTAAGGACACGATGAAGTGGACGGTTATTTCAGCCCTCGTCGTGCTCTTCAAAGCTTTCAGAAGGTATGATTGAATTTTCTGAAGGAATCCTGGGAACAAGCGAGGGGGCGCCAGAAACGCTTTGTATGCATTATTCATGTTTCTGAAAAAATATATCACGGTGTTCTCACAACTGCGGAAAAGCTTCCTGTTGCAAACATTCCAGATCAAGAAACATGTATTTTTGCTACCATACATTTATTCATCACATCTATATTTATATTCGAATATCCTCCAGCTCTATTTTGTGGTAATTATCTATAACGTTTTCCTGCCAGTAAGATTTCCTCGTACGGGAGCTTGCGTCAATTACGATTGGTCACCAGCGAAGGCAAACAAGCGTAGCTACACGAGTAGCTACAACACCAAAACAACCCAAAACGTTCAGCGAGTAATCGCTAACATGAAAACGTGCCCATGATCGTTTTAGCCAGCTAGCTAGCAAACAATGCAGCCTACCTCGTAAATACAAGTCCACGTCAAAATCCTAACCGTTCCATGTTTTCAGACGTCAGAAATGGGGAAAAAGGAAATCGTCAGTGCACCCCCATCCCCCCAAACCCCCACCCCGCATGTAGCTAGCTAGCGTGACGACTAGCTACTCCTTTTTTTTTTGCTTTTTTTTTTGCAATTAATCAGATTTGGTTCTGCCACGTATGATTTTAAATAAATACAGAAATTAAATAAAAAAAACCTGGAAGATTTGTGTATAAAAATAAAAAAATAGAGATTTATTTATTTATTTATTCGATGAAGCACTGGAGCGCTGAGGAGGAAGTGCGAGAAAGACGTATGAATTTTTAACGTCCGGGTTAACATTCGTTTCCTCCTTTCTTTCTTTCTTTTTTTTTTTTTGGTGCATCCTGCTGCCTTTAACTGCTGTTTTTTTTTTTTAATAAAAAAACCCTATCTTTTCTTTTTTTTCCAGGTTGTGCGTAAAACACGTGCAGCATAAAATTTTTTGATTGTGAGTTGATTCCGTTTTCTTGATCACTATAGATTTTTTTTTTTTTAATTAGAAATCCGTTTATATTGAAGCCGTTTCCATGGCGTCTTTCCACGGCTGAAGATGTTCTTCATTCAGAATCTTAAGAAAAAAAAAAAAGTGAATTAACTGACCAAGTGTCTGCTGTTTGATATTTACGTTGCACAAAAAAACTGTTTTTTTGGGATGCTGTATTTAAATGTCGTTATAATAGTTCTCACTTTAATATTATTTGTGATTTTCCTCTTTTTTTATTTTTTTTTTAAATGACCACATTGTGTAAAAAAAAAAAAAAAAAAGAATTGTCTTCTCGAGCGTAAATGATGACAGAAATATTTGCGGTTTAAATATATATATGGTATAACTGACACGTGCGCCTGTTGCATTCTGTCAAATGTTTCTCTTTCTTTTTTTTTTTTTGATTTTATTTACTTTTTTTTTTCATTATTCAAACTGTCCTTATTTTAAGTTGGCGTGAAAACGATCGTGAAAGCGTGGATGCATGGAAACCTGTTCGGATGGACTTAAGAAGAGAAAATATATATAATTATATCCTTTTGTTTTGCTTGTATACGTTGAAAGAAAAAGAAAATAAAATGATAATCCAGAGCCGGGATTTCCACACTGATGAAGGTGAAAAAAAATATGAAGAATAAAAAAATCACTTAAAAAAAAAAAAGAATGAGATTTTTATTTTCACAATTTTTTTATTCTAATCAGTCGTTTGTGTTGATTAAGTTTTAATTGCTTTACAATTATTGTATTAATTTTTATTTAATTATTTATCTCTATCTATCTATCTATCTATCTATCTATCTATCTATCTATCTATCTATCTATCTATATTTGATTTATTTATTTATTTATTTATTTAAAGGATTGTTCTTTATCACACTGAAGAAGTTCTGTACCTGAATTTATATTACACAGACACACACACACACACACACACACACACACACTTCCTCAGATTCTCAGCTGGCTCTGTAACTACTTCCACAGTGTCCTCTACAGTTTCTCTGACCTTCGACCTCAGTGAGAGTGATGGGGCAGTTTGGAGGGCGGGTCGAGGTGGGAGGAGCTTCTCATGTCTTTCTGGACTTTTTGAGGTCACAAAGGTCAAAGGTTGTTCCTCCCAGCTGCAGGTTGTCTGTTCCATGTGACGAGGATCTGACTTTCAGTGACTTTGGGAGTATTCATTTATAGTGTCTAAAGTGAGTATGTGTGTGTCTGTGTGTGTGTGTGTGTGTGTGTGTGAGAACTTAGAACTAAAATCAATATATGGTGTACAATAATTGGCAATATTTTAGTTGCAAGTGAAATTAGTGTAGTTTTAGTCATAAGTATTGATGCTGTAGTTTTGGTTGTGAGCGTATTCACGCTGTAGTTTTAGTTGTAAATATTTATGCTGTAGTTTTAGTTCTGAGTGTAATCATGCTATAGTTTAAGTCGTAAGCTTCATCACGGTGTACTTTGTCATAAGCATATTCGCACAATAGTTTTAATTGTGAGCATAATTTTGCCGTAGTTTTAGACGTGTAAATTACGTTGTTTTAGTCGTGAGTATTTACAGTGTAGTTGCAGTAGAATGTAATCTCAGTAGTTTTAGTCATGAGTGTAATCACGCTGTAGTTTTGTTTGCAAGTGTAATCACGCCGTAGTTTAATTCGTGAGTGTAATCACGCCGTAGTTTGTAAGTGTAATCACGCCGTAGTTTTACTCGTGAGTGTAATCACGCCGTAGTTTGTTTGTAAGTGTAATCACGCCGTAGTTTTACTCGTGAGTTTAATCACGCCGTAGTTTGTTTGTAAGTGTAATCACGCCGTAGTTTTACTCGTGAGCGCAATCACGCCGTAGTTTTACTCGTGAGCGCAATGACGCCGTAGTTTGTTTGCAAGTGTAATGATGCCGTAGTTTTAGTTGTGAGCGCAGCCACGGCGTAGTTTTAGTCATTAATGTAATCACGCCGTAGTTTTATTTGTAAGTGTAATGACGCCGTAGTTTTAGTCGTGAGCGCAGTCACGCCGTAGTTTTAGTCGTGAGTGTAATTGTGGTACAATTTCCATCCCCTTTTCTTTGTCTGTAACTTGCCATTTTACTCTGCGAAGGAAAAACATCCAAAATGTCACAGCTTTATTTACTGTGCGACTGTTACTCTGTGATGAGACTCGTCCCAGCGAGAAATCCATCATGTGGATTTCGCAGTGTATTAGCTGATTGATCGATAGCATGTGCTAATTGGTTTAATAGGATCACATGATCTCCAAACTCAAGCTCTTTCTCCCTACGGGATTTCAGTTGATCTTCAGAAGCTCCAGCAGGTCGGGGATCATGTTTTCTCTGGACACGAACGCGTGCAGTCCATAGAAACTCTACACTTGAGGTGCACAATGTGTTCTGGTGGATTTTAAAAATAGCCCCTGCAGCATGTGCTTCCATTTGCTGCCAAAAGTCACTGAAGCTTAACATGTCATGTCTTCAGGGGTCTTGGGCATGTCTGGGCTTTTCCTGCACTTTTTTTCCCTTTCAGGACCTGGCTGTTATCACGAGGAACATCTGTCTTGCATAGATAAATGGTTTTCCACCAAATAAAGGACTTTCTTGCAAACTGATCATCCTGCCACTTGGGGGTTGTTTTGGTTGTCCATAAGGTAGGAATGGATTTTTAGGTTCTTGTGCACACAGGAGTAGAATTATGGTGTATACAATATACAGACAAAGGTTTGTAGACACCTGACCAGAAGATCTATGTTCTTTTTTTGAACATCCCCTTCCACATTCAGTCGCCTATTCACTGTTATAATAACTTCCACTCTTCCAGGAAGATGTTCCACTAGAATTTCGAGGGGTGGAGATTTTTTTTTTCTTATTCAGCTGGTATTAAAGTCAGGTACTGATGTAGGTGAGAAGGTGAGGAGGTTTGGGGGGCAGTCAGCGTTCACCTTCATTCCAAATGTGTTCAATAGGGTTGAGCTCTATTGCAGCCCATGTAAACAAAATCTTAATTGAGCTGGTTTTGTGCACAGGGCAGCAAGTTTGGGTCTCCTATTTTCATTCAACAATCGTGGGTCCCTACTGGGTGTGAACAGGAACTACATATAGAAAATCTGATGTCGCAATATTTTTCAAAAGCCCTAAGAGGCCATGCATTAAAACGTTTATTCGTTATGACTTCATTTTCTTGTGATCTCTTTTCGGAACGTTTTCTTATGCGGAATACACGGAAAGTGCATTACTGATCGCGAGGAATGTTCTAGATGCATAGCGACAAAATTGAAACAACTTTTAGGATGTCCAGATCATGTGAGAACAAGAAAGGAAAAGAAAAGAAGTAGAATTGATTCTTCTGGTCATTTCATTTTGAAAAGAATAATAAAAAAAATAATAAAAAAGGGCTGTTATTTTTATTTTCCTTCTAATTTTAGACACAAACTACAAAAGAAGTCATTTTTTAAAAGTCAATGGGAAACTAAAACCAACCAAAAGAAAGCTTGATTTTTGGAGGTCTAATCACAGAACCACAGAAGCGATACGTCACAGCCAAGCCAATACAGCAGAGCGGAAGTGGGCGGAGCTTATACTGTATAGTGGTTGTTGCGTTACCCAATGCACACTGATTTCTTTTACTAGGTAGGGGCTATTTTTTAATATCATTTTAGCCCACATTAAGTAATTAATTGAATTTAATCCCTGATACAAAATGTGTCAAACACAGCCACTGATATAAATATAATAATTATTATAATAGTTTTTTTTATTAAGTTTGGAGTTTTAATTAATGTTTTTATTTATTTATTTATTTATTCATTCAGAAAGTTATTTGTGATTCAACGTGAATTACCGGATCCCCTGCAGTACCGCCGCGGACCCCCTAGAGGTCGCGAAACCCCGGTTAAAGTCCCATGGCTTAAAGTAAAACTGCGCGCTGTCTTCATCATCTGTCTCACAAACCCGGTCCAATATAATCCAAAAGGCAAATGTCTTAAAAACCGAATGAATGGCAGTGCAATAATGCAGTCTACACAACATAACACGAGGTAAAGATCAAATAATATTACAACAAAACACTAAGTCTTCCAAAGGGGATGCAGAAACTTGAGAGGTTCTGGGAAAAACTTCGAAACCAAGAAGACATTACGGCAATAAAGCATCAGAGATTCTTAACTCTGAATGTGACTTAATGCATTTTCTTAGTCATTAATTTCTATAGAAGGAAAGACGCTTAAGGTGGAAGTTAAAGTGCGGATTGGGTGTAAATAGGCTTTGTGACGTCATCAGATTCAGGAAGCTGACGGTGGATGTGCCCAGGATTGTGTTTAGTCCGCACCATGAAAACCATGAAAACTATTAGAACAATTTTCATTAAATTGCAAAGAACTCTAGGTAAATCGCTCATACCTAATAATAATAATAATAATAATAATAATAATAATAATAATAATAATAAAACATTAGCTGCCCATTAAGCAGCGCAACTAGAGCTAAGCTCCTCCTACTTTTTCAAAACTGCAGTGACGTATTGCTTCTGCAGTTCACTTTCCGTGTACTTTCCGGTCATTTTCTTTCTTTTTTGTTATTGTTTTTAAAAGAGAATATGAAAATGAAAACAAAGGGAAACTAAAACAGAAATATTCTTGGTTTTGTTTTTTGTTTGTTTTTTTTTTTTTAATGCATAATTGCAAAACTGCAGAAGCGATACATCACAGTAGTCAGATCAGAAGTGGGCGGAGCTTATACAGTCTATATAGCAACGTTCAGCATAAAATGTTATTGCATTTCTTGCAACAAAAAACCCCTCTTGGTTTCCCCATATTCATGTACTCTATACTCGGTCCTCTGTTATTTATAATTGTTTTTTATTTATTTGTGATATTTTGGCATTAAGGTAAGATTTCAAGGCCATTCTTATTGGCAGGTTTGAGGGTCCAGCTATCGCCTGGTTTTGATGTGTTTTTTTTTTTTTTTTCTGTTTTAGTTTCCCTTTAATTTGCTTTTCCATGCATCCATGAAGAGACTTTTTTCCATAATTCCAGAGTTTATTTAAAAAATAAAAAAATTTAAATAAAGGTCCATTAAAATTTTTTTCTTATTCAGTTTAGAAAATGAAAATTGAATGACCAGAAGGTACATGGACCATAATGCGTGGCCTCAAGACATTTTATGTTTAACAGTAACATGAATGTAAATGAAACGATTACGTTTGGAGTGCAAATTTAGGCAATTCCAACTAAATACATTTGTTATATTTAAACATAAGATGATTCACACACAAAAGCTATTTCAAAATTTTGCGTGTTTATAGTCAATGCTATTTCTCCATACTCTATTTCCTGTCTAAGGAACTTCAGCTGGAGGAACAATGGCGGATCATGTTGCTGTTCCCAGTAAGAAGGTTTTAACGATGGACACCATGAACCAGAACGTGAAGAAGGTGGAGTACGCAGTGCGTGGGCCCATAGTGCAGAGAGCTGCACAGATCGAAGTGGAACTTCAGCAGGTAGGAAAGGTGTTTATGTAGGATTTGCTGGAGTGTGTGGTATGAGACACGCCCACGGTGGTGTGTTTGGAGTATATAGTGAACAGGATGTGTAGTTTGAGACACAGCACTAGTAGACTGCTGATGGTGTTTATGTGGTGTACATCGTAAATACCTTATGTGTCTAATGACATTTCAAATGTTTCTCCTCTCATGTAGGGAGTGAAGAAGCCCTTCACTGAAGTGATTAGGGCAAATATCGGGGATTGCCACGCCATGGGCCAGAAACCCATCACTTTTTTCAGACAAGTCAGTGTCCAAAAGCAGAGCTCACTAATGATTGTATTGATGCTACTTTTTATATGCTAAACTACTAAAAACTACCTAAATTAATGACTAATGCTGATGATGGTGTGTATGTATTCTAGGTACTGGCAGTCTGCTTGTATCCGGATCTTCTGGATGATAACAGATTTCCAGAGGATGTGAAAAGTCGAGCTCAGCGGATCCTTCATGCCTGCTCCGGCGGAAGTCTGGGTACAACCTTGCTAATGTTACTGCTCTCCTTTAGCTTGTTAGTTAGCATGCTAGAAACAAAAACAAACACTTTTTAAAAGTCATTTTCACTTCATTTGCAATAACTGAAGAGAGATACAAGCTAGACGTAGTATACTAGCTACTGCGGTATAGCACATTAGCTAACAAGCTAGCTGCTGAGAGTCTGTGGGCAGTTTGTAGAGAGTCAAGAACATCAGAATCGCAATGACATCTGATTGTTCTTCGTAATGTGGAAGGAAAGTGTGAGGAAATCAAGGTTTATAACTTTCCTGGTCAAAACATGTGACTGGACACTTCGTCTGCTCATCCCACAGTGCATTAAGGGTATTCTGAACCTGTTGAGGTTTTAATGTTTGGTTGAACCTCTCTGCCCCTCAGGATCTTACAGCAGCAGTCAGGGGATCGAGCTTGTTCGACAGGATGTGGCTCGATACATCGAGAGAAGAGACGGAGGTATCAGAAGCGATCCGGAAAACATCTACCTCACCACTGGAGCCAGTGATGGCATTGTGGTATGCACACACACACACACACACACACACACACACACACACACACACTTCACCAGCGGTTCCTCAGCTTGATCCTATGTCTCTCACCCCCCTGCCCCAGACAATGCTGAAGATGCTGATCTCAGGTGAAGGATCTTCTCGGACCGGAGTGATGATCTCCATCCCTCAGTACCCACTGTACTCTGCCGCTCTGGCCGAACTCGGTGCCGTGCAGATTAATTATTACCTGGATGAGGAAGCATGCTGGAGTTTGGACATCGGAGAGCTGAAGCGTGCGCTGACGCAGGCGAGGAAACACTGCGCACCCCGAGTCCTGTGTATCATCAACCCTGGAAATCCAACCGGTAAAAAAAAAAAAACCGCAAACTTATCACACAAATATAGTCTCGACTAACCCCTTAGTCATGAACATTCTGGAACAGCGTTAAACTTTTTCACACTGGAGACTCCTTCCATAAATGTTGAAAAGTAAATCAACGTCCCATCACTGGCTGGCTGGTCAACACCCCCTGTCCAATCAGAGTGGAGAATTCGGCGGTGGGTTTTAAGACTCATGTTTTTGTTGCTAGGTCAGGTGCAGAGCCGTCAGTGCATAGAGGACGTGATCCGATTTGCTGCCGAGGAAAATCTCTTTCTAATGGCGGACGAGGTGAGTCTGAAAATATCTCCAGCTGCAGTTTCTTTTGTTCTTATTACTTTTATCGTTTCGTTCTTTCTCCTTCTTTGACACTGCTTTGCTTCTTTTTCCTGGGTTTCCGTGACGAGTCCAGGTCTATCAGGACAACGTGTATGCAGACGGCTGTGAATTTCACTCGTTTAAGAAGGTGCTCTTTGAAATGGGGCCCGAGTACTCGAGCCGAGTGGAACTGGCCTCGTTTCATTCCACCTCCAAGTGCTACATGGGAGAGTAAGTGTGTAGGAGTAAGCGGCACTGCTCGAGCACAGGTTGAGTAAATGCCACTCAATAAGACATCACTGCAACAGTTTAGTCAATTAGCTTGCTAGCAAAATGGCTTCTGGGTGTAATGTGAGCATAAACGATTACATCGTGGGTGCGTAATTTCGAAGAAACGTCTCAACAGAGTGAAGAGGGCTCCTCACCATGGCAGTTTGAACAGACCTTAATATTATTTGGTGTGTGGGCCACCTGGAGACCTATTTTTTAAGGCTGAACTCGTTTATTTGGAACTAGCAGACGGGACACAATCATGACGGCCTAACTGGTGATGCCGCCAAAATTCCCTTTGTCCAGCACTGTCACCATTCTTAAAAAATGTTCTACAGCGAACGCTGGTTGCACAAACAGGGGCTGTTGTGCCTTCCTGATCAGGATAAAAGAGTTCAGAGACCAGGTTAGATCCTCAGAGATGTGGACTCCAAGGAACTCAAAGCTGGGTACACGCTCAACAGCAGCTTTGTTGATGTGAATGGGAGCGTGAGCGTGACTGTCGGCTCGTCTATTATCCACAATGATCTCTTTCGTCTGCTTAGTGTTGAGTTCCAGGTTATTGTCCTCATACCATGGTACTAGTTATATACTAGTTATGATACAGTTATATGTGAAAAGGGACTATAGAAGAGGAGACAATACACAGCTCTGAGGAACCCCTGAAGCTCACCCAGTGTTAGCCAGCACTGATAGCAAACTGGTATTTGTTTAGCTAGGGGGATTAAATACATATCTAGCCATGAATCAATCAACATTAGCTAGCTTGTTAGCGGCCTAGCTTATTTAATAAAGTTAAGCAGTGTGATGCATTTCAAAACGCAATTCAGCCACTATGTACCTGATAGAAGTAAAAAATATGGCATGATCATGAGACTAGAAAGACTAATTAGATGTTTGTATTGAATTCCCAAAGGTGTGGGTTTCGAGGTGGCTATATGGAGGTGTTGAATTTGGATCCCGAGGTTAAAGTTCAGCTGACGAAGCTTGTCTCAGTGCGCCTGTGTCCCCCTGTAACTGGACAGGCGCTAATGGACCTGGTGGTGAATCCTCCTGAACCTCACGAACCCTCATACCACACTTTCGTTAAGGTACCACAACAGTTTTCTTTTTAATGTAAACATGCTAAACTGAAAGCTAGAACAGTTTTTTTTTTTAATTTTGCAGTCCGATAGTAAACATAGTGACTGTGCGTCAACCATTTTGGTTTGGAACGAAAAGATGGGAAAGTTAAAACCACAGTGTTTCTTGTTTCGTGTTCAGGAGCGCACGCACACTCTGGCAGAATTAGCGAAGAAAGCTAGCATGACGCAACAGATTCTTAATCAGGTGCCAGGGATCAAGTGTAATCCAGTCCAGGGAGCCATGTACACGTTCCCTCGCATCCACATCCCACCTAAAGCTGTTTCTGCAGCTCAGGTATGTCCACCATTTTTCAGAGAATGGTTTAAACTTTTGTGTTTAGTAGTTTAGTAATTATCATTAAAGAACTATGGCTATGTGCAGGAGAACGGTCAGGCACCGGACATGTTCTACTGCATTAAACTGCTTGAGGAGATGGGCATCTGCCTCGTGCCAGGAAGTGGGTTTGGTCAGAAAGACGGAACATACCATTTCAGGTCTGTACAGCAAAGAATAGGAATTCAAATGGCTAATTTTGATCCTTTTTTAATTTTAATTTTTAATCTAATATCCTAATAGTAATTGTCTAAATAACATTTACATACTTCAATGTGTTTGCTAACACAGACTTATATTACAATAGAAATATAGCCAAATACTTCGCCTTGATTAGCAACCACGAATCAGTATCAATTATCATGTTAATGTTTTGCTAGCAGTGTTAAACATTGAAATATTCTGATTAAATTAGCATCCGGTTATAAATATTAACAAGCTAAATATTGAGGTTTGATTGGAGTCTTATTATAGGTATAAGAAATAAGCTTCCAGTTAGCAGTGTTTGCTAGATAAACATTAGCATAGATTAGCATTTTTATGGAAATGTTAGCTAGCTAAATGCGTTAGGTCATATTTTCATTTAAATAGCAGCACTAGCTGGTATGTTAGACTTGATCATGTCTGTTATGATTGTGTTAGACGTGCATTTAGGTTGCAGAGTTAGCAAGATGAATACAATGAAACTAGCATTCGATTAGTGGCGTTAATTAAATATTTAGATTGGTTGATTGTTTGCAGAGTAAGCAATGTTTCATCTTCAACTTTCCCTCTGTTCACGTTCAGGATGACGATCCTTCCTCCAACTCACAAGCTGGAAGTTGTTTTGGAGAAGATAAAAGAGTTTCATCTGCGTTTCACACAGCAGTATTCTTAAACCTCGCGCAAGGAGGACGCAGGATGGAGTTATCGATGAGGAAAAAGTGAAGGCACCATTTCAGCTCTGTATTTTTCAGAGCACCGGCGAAAACCCGCGTAATAGAAATCAGTGATGTTATTTTACATGTGATTGATTACGAGTTTGTGCAATAGAGTGCTCGAGAAGAGCTGAATTCAGAAGTATTTGAGATTAAATAAAGTGTTTTATTTCCATTTCATTAAAGAATATGTGTTGTCATGTTAATTTCTGCGCTATATAACGATCATGTGAGCATGTCCTATTGCTCCATCATATAGTCAGCTTGAGTATAAAATGACAATTTTTGATTTCTACCTCATTGCTTGTGGTTTTTGTCCATGCTATTTAAAAATGGGCGTAAGGATTTAAGTGACAAATTGTGACGTCTAGACGACTGGGTCAGAGCGTCTCCAAAACTGCAGCTCTTGTAGATGTTCCTGGTCTGCAGTGGTCAGTGTCTATCAGAGGTGCCCCAAGGAAGGAACAGTGGTGAACCAGCGACAGGGTCATGGGGGACGAGGATCATTAATGCACATGGTGAGTGAAGGCTGGTCTGTGTGGTCCGATCCAACAGATGACCTCCTGTAGCTCAAACTGCTGAATAAGTTCATGCTGTTAATGTTTGAGGGGTCACGACTGTTGTAGCAGCAAAAGGTGGCAGGTGGTCAAAAAGTTGTACCTGGTCAGCGTTCAGGCTCCAGTTTCTTTGGGAGATGTAGGTTTGAATCCCATCTCTGCTGCTTCAACATATAGTTTAGTTTTGTATTTATTTCTAAGAACACCGAGATCCAAAATACACATTCTAGACTTCTTTTCAGATGATTCTAAGGTTGATGACCAATTAGGAGGTGGGCCATTGTCTTCTCAGGTGTGAAGGTCATTAATCTCCATGAACCTTAATGACCTTCACACCTGAGAAGACAATGGTCCACCTCCTAATTGGTCATCAACCTTAGAATCTGACAGACTGAACATGGAGATTTTTTTTTTCCACTTAATCTTCTGGCAAAGAAAGTCTCGGAACTACTTCAAGCATCTTCAAATACCTTGGAGAACACATCTTTGAGACTGCCCACACACAATCTCAGGTGAAGAAAGCTAGACAAAGACTGTATCATCTTCGGCAACTGAGTAAATTCAGAATTCACATCATCGATCCTTTACAAACACTAGGGGGCGCTGTGTACTCATGTCTGTATGACACAAAGCAGAATCACACATAACCTGAATGTTTTAAAATATTCTAAAAAACTTAATTATGTGTAATTTTGCTGTGTTTATATATATATATATATATATATATATATATATATATATATATATATATATATATATATATATATATAATTTGAATGTTAAAAAAATTAAATAAGAGTCTAGCTTATTACTTTTAGTCGTACAATAATTTTACAGTTACATGCATTTAGAAGATACACAGCAACAAGAAAAGGTTACAGAAAATATTTGTTTTAATTTATTTATTTACATAGAGAGTGGCAATTTTTTTTTAAATAAGATAGACATGATGTCTAATGCTTTTTCTTTTGCTATCAGGTGGATTATAATACACATGAACATCAGCTTTAAGTTTACTAAAACTTTAATGTAATAATTATACTTTTTTTATTAAATATTTGATGTTTTGAACAAAAAAAATGTGATTCAAACGTTACTTTGTGGATCCCCTGCAGTACCGCCACGGAGCCTCTAGGAGACGCAGATCCCTGGTTAAAGACTCATTCCCGCATAGAGAATTAAAGGCTCCTAATATATTGTAGTTTCACTCCCAAACAAAGGGGGGCACTACGGGACTAAGTAGTTACTCTGGTTACCAGCATTAACGTGCGATTAATGCAGCACGCATTTCTGTTTGAACGTTTTTTATGAAAAGAAAAAATATATAAATAAATATAAAAGAGTCAAAATTAAAACCTTCAACGAAGCAAATAAAAAAATGAATAAACTATTTTCTGATGCACCAAGTCTCAAATCAGCACCAAAATCCACTAGATGCACATATTCAACCCTCTGGTTTAATATTTCATATGCTGCTGTTATGAAATTCACCTGTAGGAGGCAGTACTTCCCAAATAGCTTTTTCAATTGGATAATTACAGATAAGATGATTATGTTTCAGCTGGCAACAAGTTATTGAACCCAAACTGATGCAGTGAGTAGCTTCTAATTTTTTAAACAACCATGTCAGAAGACACATCCTGTAGTATTGGAAAATTGGAAAATATGTTTCAGAAGGGTCAAATTATGGTATGCATCCAGCAAAGAATACATATAAGGAGTTTTCTGAAACAACTACAATTGGGTTAAGAACTGTTCAGCATATTATTAAAATATTTTTGGAAAATATCTCAAAGATCTCAAATTGATTTGGTGAAATCAAATCGTCCAAAAACAACATTAACTCAAGGCTCTTGTTTAATAGTGAAATTAAGAGCATTTCTATACGCAAACTGTGAAGGGAATTCGAGGGATTGGGACTAAACAACTGTGTAAGATAAGAAAACCACTTATCAGTGAGGCTAATCGGGGGGAAACAAGGCTTTATGCTAGGAAGCATAAAGATTGGACTCTGGAGCAATGGAAAAAGGTCATGTGGTCTGATGAATCCAGATTAACCCTGTACCAGAGTGATGGGTGCAGCAGGGTAAGAAGAGAGGCGTATGAACTGATGAACCTATCATGCCTAGTGCCCACTGTACAAGCCTGTGGGGGCAGTGCTGTGATCTAGAGTCTCGGTTCAGCAACGTTATGTGACCAAAGAACGAGTTCAGCTGACACCCTGAATATACTGAATAACCAGATTATTCAAATTGTGAAAGAGTGGTTCAAGGAGCATGAAATAATTTTCACACATGGATGTTCTACATGTTCATGCCTTCAAATATTTAATTTCTGCTGCTCAGGTCAAGTGTAATGTAGATATTGCACAATTCTGAGTGGTTCAGGCAAATCAGCTCGGGCAGATTGGACCACGAACAATGAACCAAAATTGGAAAGTGGTCAGAGTGAAAACGGGGTGGAAATTATCCTGAGTGTGGCAGATGGTGGATGCTAAATTTAACCAGAATATAAAGTCTGGAAAAAAGTTTTGTGTGTGAGAGAGAGAGATGGAAAGAGAGAGAGAAATAGAGAGAGGACAAGAAGGATAGAGACACTGATAAAGAGAGACATAACAGCTTCAGACACACAAACACTCACACATTTCCTTTAAATGACTCAAATCACTACGCTGACTTCAAAGTGGGTTGCCATGGTAACCAGTTAAGTGGAAGTTGATTAGGACGCCAGTCTTTTGCCAGGCTCGAGAGGCTGAAGCGCAGAGAAATGAAGCGAAACAGTGTGAAGGGTTTCGGTGCCAAAAAAGACACTTCACCAAAATGTTGTGTTTAATTTAAGTAAATGTAAACTTACCAGAATGTTGTCTACGCTGTGAAGCTTACACAGTGTCAGAAACAGATTTAGGACATAACCGGGCTGTGCGTACCCTCCCTGGTGAGTTTGGACCCTTCCTCCTTCAGCTGTTCCCCATTTTTGTTACACCTCCGAGTTCGTCTGAAGGGACAATTGCTAAGCAGGCTACGTCTCATTTTACCCCACACCTTTGACACTGGTTCCTCTTCAGCCACAGCCACCGTGAGCTAATTTTAGTCCATGTAAAGTGCTCAGAATGGAAAGATTTCAAAGAAGCGTCTCACAGCTGTGGCGCGTGAACCGAATCGCAAATCACGCGTTTGAGATGACAACCACTAGGTTTGATACTCAAATCATGGAATCTCATGAAATGTATTTTCTATGCAAGCAATCCATGATTTTGTTAGAATAAACCAGCCCAGATGTTCTTTCTGGTTCAACACATCGCAACACTTTCATCTCATTGATCGAATACAGAACATATATTATACAGGGTGGTGCAGAAATGTTGTTTCAATGTAATAAAATGTTCATGCAGTAGAAGGTGGCATCATAACACACTACACCACCACTCCAATGTTCCTGGTCTGACCTAACTGTCCCACTGGATTCCTATTGCTCCAGATGTTCAAGCCTTAAACCTTCCGTTCCAATAGGGACAACCTTAATAGTTTTTTAGGATCTTGAGATCAGATATCCATCAATCACATCCAACACCAGAGCATCGATTTTGATTAAGAGCCCAGATATGGATCAAGCCACAAGGTTCCCTGGTGGTCTAGTGGTTAGGATGAGGTACTCTCACTGCTGCGGCCTGGGTTTGATCCCTGGTCAGGGAACCAACCCCAGCCATTAGAGTTGCACAAGCCTTAGTGCTGGTCCCAAGCCCAGATAAATGGGGAGGGTTGTGTTAGGAAGCGGCTCCAGCATAAAAACATGTGTCAAATCTAACATGCGGATGGTTTGCTGTGGCGCCCCCCCCAATGGGAGAAGCCGAAAGAAAGTTTATTTGGCTCAAGCACCAGGAATTTACTCGTGGTGTTAAAGCTCCAGGATATCAGAAACACAATTTTCTATTCTGCTTGCGAAGTAATAAATGCAGATGAAGAAACAACAAAGAACAAACAACCTTTGCCCTGAAGACTTTACTTGATCTTTAAAAGCTAGCTGACTAAGACAAGCCATTAGAGCTGATGACACAGTGATCTGAGCAGATTTTATGGGGACCAGATGTAAACACGTACCAAACCGCACACTAATCAGTGTAAGCATCCAGGATTTGTTTATTGTTCATGTTTTCTGTTTGTACTGAAATCAAAACTATGTTAAAACCGTTATGACACCACAGATGACATTTGTTATGGGTTTGAAATATTGAGGACCCCAGAAGGTGACATTTACCATGATATGAGACACAGAATAGTTGACCACTGGTGGCAGCCAAAATATTTTTAATGAGCATGCCAACTATTTTTTTTACTTGGCGTGTGTGTGTGTGTGTGTGTGTGTGTGTGTGTGTGTGTGTGTGTGTGTGTGTGTGTCCATTTAGTTATGTCAGTTTCCTTGTAACAAGTACCCTTCCTCACTATTGGCCACCTTTATGTATTTACTTACGAAATGTAAACTACAAACTTCCAAACATACAGATGTTGCCTGATCTGTCAGACTTGATATCCAGTATGACCCCTAAATTCACTTTACCCAAATGTCATGATTGTATTTGTGTGCCCTACTGAGGTAACTGACAAGTGCTGCTGTGTTTTGGTAACAAATGTAACAATCCTGTTTTCGCCGTCTTAAATTCCACCAACCAAAAAGTTCTGAGTTTTACTCTGTACTGTGCAGAGCAGCACCACTACATGCCATCTTTCAATAATACACTTGTTATACTTGCATACCTCATAGCTGCTTCTTCTTCTTTGTCTTACTCTGGCTAAACTGTCTGATACATCCCCAAAAAAAAAAAAAACAATGTAAAAATTGTGAAATCTGGCTTTGCTGATTGTGAAGGGTGTAAGAAACCATCTGGTCAAATTTGGACACCATTTTATTTTCTTCATCATAACTTTAAACTGTGCACCCAAAATCTCAAAGCCAGAAATTTCTACCTATTCAGATTCTCCACCATCTTGGATTTCATCAAAAACAGCTTTTCCACTAGTGTCCATTCTTCATCAAAATCGTCATGTCATCTTTAAATTAAGCTTCACAAACAAATTTAAGTTCATTACAACATTGTAGGAGAAGAGCCTGAGTGTTAAAATGGCCTGCTTGCTGTCCAGACTTTTTTACCAACTGAAAACATTCATTTGCATCATATACGACAAATACGACAAAAAAGACCCAGGACTGTTGAGCAGCCAGAATCAAACACAAATAGGCCAGCAACTGGTCTCCTCAGTTCTTAGATGTACACAAATAACATCTAACACAAATATGTCCTGACTTTTTTGACACATGTTGTAGCCATCAAATTTATAATGACCACCTAAAGAACATGGTTCATTTTCTCAGTTTAAACATTTGACATGTTTTGTTTTGTTTTGAGTTTTGCGATTCGTACATTCTGTTTGTATTTACATTTGACATCAGAACTGTAGTTGTACTTTGGATTACAGAAGAGCACATGGACAGATCAGTGTTTGATTTTCACACTGTGCATTATAGCCAAACATTTTCTCTTTGGTCTCATCTGTCCAAAAAACATTGTTCTAGAAGTCTTTCTTTTTATAAAACTAAGCCTTGCTGCCATTTTTTTTGGAGAAAAAATTATGTCTTCTGGTAACCCTTTAAAAAAAAAACAATTCTTTAGTTGTGGTTTAATTTTATTGTATATGAACTTTAATATTGAATAATTTGCAATTTTCTGACCATTGTTGTTTGTTTTGTTGCATTTTATTGCATCATCATGGATAATAACCATAACCATGTGTTATCATTATCCATGAGGCTTCCTCTAGACTTTTTCATGACTGTCTGTTTTAGCCAGCAAGTGTGTGTGTGTGTGTGTGTGTGTGTGTGTGTGTGTGTGTGTGTGCTCTGTAACACAACAAGCAGTGTTTATTACTCTGAGAATGGATGAACACGCAAACGCACGGCAGGACACACTGGGGGAACGCGCGCGCGTGTGCGAGCTCGGTGACGTGAACGCGAGACCCAGCTGCAGGAGGGAATCCCAGAGAGCGCGCGACCTCATTTCTACAGAATCCCCAGTCGGGACAGGACGGACTCACGGCAACACACACGTGCACGCACGCGGGTCTGAATGGTGTACGGTTAAATCGTCTAAATGTCCCGTCCGGATGAGAAAACGGAGCGCTCGAGCCAAACAGGTAAGAGAACCCCTGTATTTCACACCTGTAACATCAGCATGCGAATTTTCGGAATATAACCGAGATTCGAAAACTGCTCTGAATCTCCCTGCATTTGGTTAAATACTGAACATGAAAATGAACTTTCTTGAAATAAAAACTTATTTCATCTGATTTTTTTATATTAATTTTAGAGGCCGAAAATGTCACAATTAAGGTTTAAATGCATTAATATATAATAATAATATTTTTGAGTGTTGGAGTTTGCTGGAGAATGTACCTCTGCATTAAATTTCACATCAATTAGAGCAATTAGACTTAAATCATTACCCTGATTGAATTTTATAGGGAAATTATTAGTAATTAAAATTTATTTAATGTCTACAGAGGGTTTGTATTAATGCACATGTTCTAATGCATGATCATTTCCATAGAAAGTGCTACAAAGTTCTTGTATTGCAGAAGGTCCACATTAAACTTTGAAGAATATTGAAAAATGCACCTCAAAATACTTAAAATACTGCAATGCTATTAACAGAATGTGCAGACTTCATCCAGCTAGTGTACATTTTAATAGACAAACGACACGTGACCTTTGGCTGTAGGGCCAAACTTTGGACCCAACCAAAGTCTTTGCACTAAACAATCCCTCAACCACATGTATTCAATTAAACTTTGTTCTCTAAAACTATCGATTATTTGATTCATTTTATATTCTAGCATTAATTCATCAATTCAACCATCCTACTACCGAGATGTTGTAGTTCTGTGTTATGTACTTATGTACTGATTGAGTCACTGGCCATGGTGCTGAACCATTGCTCCAGGTTAGTGGTACCAGTAAGAAAGACCCAGCATTACAGTTCTGGGGTGCGAGGGCATATTTTACCCCATGGCATAGAGGCATTACAAGGGAATAACACATGGTGTTAAAACAAGTGGTGACTCAGAGGATTGTGCCCTTCATAACCCTAAGTTGAAACTCGGCATAGTCTGTAAAGAGCAACAAAAGGCAATATAGTAAGTATCTCAGTTTTAGTTTTGTTTATTTAAAAGCAGTTTCCACAAACTCTACATTCCAAGAAATGGTTCTCTGTGGGTGAGAGTAAAGGCGTTCTTTCCAGTGTTAGGGTTGTGCTTGGAGTAGAGGTGAAACTCAGTGGAGATCAGCCAGTGGAGGTCAGCACAGAATCAAAGGGTCAAATTACTTTGTGGGTAATTGGGCCTTCTTTTTCCCCAACTGTTTATAGGTCCTATCATCGGTCCAACATTTAGCATTCCATCCTTTAAGTAGAACTGCAGGTGGACTCACCTGTTTCTGATCACGCTGTACCTTCGAGACATCGTCTTTACTCTTGCAGTAGGAGCACGGCTTCTTTCCAAGCTTCTTTGGATACACCCAGCCGTCCTAAATGCCTGTGGACACTTGAATAAAGAGAAACACGGCTAACATATGTCATATGTCTCTCACCCTCAATGTTTTATGTATCCCTGGCACCTACTCTTTAAGAATTTGGCTTCAGTGTGCAAGATTAACTGCCAGAGATACTCAAGCCTATCTGAGAATGGTGGATCTTTACAGGTTGGATACAAAGTATGTACCCTGAGGGAAAGAGCGCCCACTGTAACAGCTGACCCCTTGAATGCATTTTGTATGGCTATGTTTAAATATCTACCTTCCATTAACACTTGGCGACTGAACACACGCTCATTTTCTTCGCTGTTGTTTTCCTGAACCAGGAAAGTTTGATAGCCACCCTTCAAGCCCAGGTCCAAGTAGGCTTTAATGTTATCTGCTGTTATATGGATGCCATGCTTTGCATGGGCTTGCATTGGCCAACCACAGGTATTGTGCTTTTTCCCGCACAGTGTTTTAGGTTGTCCTCCATGACAGGCTGCCAGCTCTTGAGCGACCTGCTGTTGTTGAACGAAGGCATCTAACAGATGCCTTCTGTTGGCATAAACACAGAAATACACAATCTCTCATTACCTACTTTTTTTAGCCATGGCTTCCAGTTTGGTCTTCATGCTGCCTGCTTTCTCTACAGTGAGTCCTTGGGTAACATTACACAAACACAACACACACAACGGATCGCTGTCCGCCACAATTCTGACAATTAGCAATGACAACTATCTGACTAGTCAACTATCTAATTATACTCTATTTGTCAATACACTAGTATTTCAGTCTAATTAACCGTCTGGTATATTTTAATCTATTCATCTTTTGTTTTATTGAAAAACCCAGCTAACTCTATGTCTATTTTCTTTGCCTATCAAGTATTAAAGCACATTACAGCAATTTCTCTGACACACACACACACACACACACACACACACACACACACACACACACACACACACATCCTCCCCCTCAAAGTACTGTGCAAAACTATCAATTACACCAGTCACACACAGGATTACAGCCAATTACATGCAAATCCACTCCGGAGAAAGCTGATGGCGTGAGACTGAGGCAGAAGTGTATGTAGTTTGGGGGGGGTGGTCAGATGTCAGAGGGTTAAAATGTGTTGCCATGGTTGCCATGGTAACTTTGGTGCACTGGAATTGTTATACAGGGCATTCAATGTAAACGTAAATATGTCACGCGACTTGTGAAAAGTAATGTATAATAATATAAAATGTGTGGACTTGACGGTTATTGTCTTAAGCATTGGTTGTACCCAAAATGAAATTCACTTGCCTGAACTGTATGATTATGTAGATGCTCCAAAAAACCCGTTGTGTTGTTTATAGACTGTTTCTATCAAGTGTCTGATCAAATCTGCAAAATCAGCAAAATCTGAGCTAAGATCTAATGGGAATAAAACCACAACATTGTTGTATGAAGAGAAACACTTCACTCTGGAGCAGACTGATGTAAATGATGAGTCATTACATCCACATCCAGCTGTCGCTAATCATCGGCTAATAAATGACTCTTATACTGTGCAGATGCTTTTTCCAAATATATAGAAGAACACTGAGATTCAAACACAAGAGCAGACGGATGACAAACACATTGAGGAAAAAAACACAAGAAAAAATGGAGGAAAGTATTAGTAAGAATTTATTAATTGAGGAGTAGTAAGGAAAAAAATATACTGTGGGGTAAAATTCCAAATTATTCAATTATTCTACCAAAAGTAATTTACCTAAACATTTTGTGTGACTTTTCCATATTATCTTTCCTTTTCCGACAGACATAACTTTATGAAAAATGCTCAAAAACAATACAAGAACAGTGCGGCTTTCAACAATGTTTTTGTTCATCACGTACTGATGGATGACTGAGATTCCCAGGACTGCAGTGAAGAGACTGATTACGTATAATTGGAACGAGGCTTTAAGTCATCGCTGGTTCACCGAACACATGAAATAAAATTGAGGTTGATTGTTTTAAAGAAAATCAATCTTATTCATGTTGGGTTGTCGCACTGTAACTTTTGAGGACAACTGAAATCAACGTGTGTTTTCTGACATCCACCACAAACATCACAGAATCGGGTTGAAAATGTTTCCAGACCAACATCAAGGAGTATAATCTGATTTACATACAGTGACATCTTCTGTGCTGCATATGTGGTAAATTAGACTTGTTTTAGGATTAAACGCTGGTAAGATCTCAGTAAAACACAGCTGCACAACTCGTTTTCAACCTTCTTCTTCCTCTACTCCACTGATCCCTCCATCCTCTTTATCTACTCCACTGATCCCTCAATCCGCTTCCTCTACTCAATTGATCCCTTTATCCTCTTCATCCACTCCACTGATCCCTCCATCCTCTTCATCTACTCCACTGATCCCTCCATCCTCTTCATCTACTCAACTGATCCCTCCATCCTCTTCATCTACTCCACTGATCCCTCCATCCTCTTTATCTACTCCACTGATCCCTCCATCCGCTTCCTCTACTCCTGATCTCGCCATTCACTTCCTCTACTCCTGATCTCGCCATTCACTTCCTCTACTCCTCTGATCTCCCAATCCTCTACCATTTCTCCTCTGATCCACCCATCCTCTTTCTCTTTTTTTATTTATTTATTTGCACAAATATAAACAATATACAATATGCAAGAATACAATCCAAATATTGTGCAGGGAGAGGCAAAAAACCCAAAGGGCTTATTTAAAGCCTCCACCTAAACAGCAACAACAAAAATAAACTAAATATAAAATTAAAAAGAAGAAAATAAACAAAATAATAATAATATACTTCAAAAACTATATAGAGTACATAAGGTTCATAAAAAATCAATAAACAAAAGCATAACTACAAAGCAGCAATAAAATAATTCTTTATACATCTTTTATAACTTTTTAAGAAAGAAAATTTTTCTACTAAATGAGATAAATTATTCCATAATTTAATACCCCTAAACTGTAAAGAGTATTGACCTCTACAAGTACGAATTTTTGGGAAATGAAAATCTACACATTGACGAGTTAAGTAACTGTGAACCTGTGAATTTACTTTAAAATACCCTGTAAATTGCTCTGGAATGTTACCCGAGTATATTTTATAAATAAAAACACAAATTTGAGAAATGTTGATATCATAAACAGTAAGAATCTGAAATGTTTTAAATAGACTCATCCTCTACTCATCTGACCCCTTTATCTTCTACCACTGCTTCCCTGATCCCTCACAGAGTACAAGAAGGACAATCTTCAAGACTTTTCTGGTTCTCACAGTGAAATAGTGCCCTAGAAACTTAATCACTAGCAGTTTTCAAGCAACATCAAAATCTCTACTTCTTCCTGTAATACATACATTAGAATTACTCCTATTAAAAATGCTATTAATTATTATTTTTTTAAGATTATTAGTCCTATTATCTGAAACTGTTCATGTTGGAGACTTTAAAGCATGTTTAAAAGTATTTCTGGATAATGGAGTCTGCCAAATCCTGTAGATGTAAATTCTTAAAGAGTCGGTGTTTATGTGGATTAAGAACCTCTAACGATAGACCTGCAATAAAATATTACCACGTTCTGCTCAGATCATCAGTTGACCTGATCTAGAAATCAGCTTTAGATAAGGACTTGAGGTAATAAGGATTTAGTTTAGTTTCCTGTGCATTTTATTCCCGTTTCCTTATTGCCATTACTGTATCTGTTGCTGTACTGTACTGTTACTGGTTGTGTCTCAAACCACCAATCAAAAAAATTAAATAGTATGTCAATGGTTACTGTAGATAGCAATATGTTTTGTTGTGTTTTGGGACTCAGTTGTGGAAGAGAGGAAATGATGTGGGCTGCAATTACAAGCACATTCAGAAAGCCGTATGGAAAAATACACACTATTTTTACAGAGTGATGCTTCGGAGCATTTCCATGAACACGGTTCGCAGAATTCTTACCCACTCGCACACACACACACACACACACACAGGAGCACACTTTGGAGTGAGTGATGAGGTGATGTACCAGATGGCTTGTCATTTAGAGTTTAGCTGCTTAGCCTTTCAAGGACACACAAACAGATAGTTTGCTCTCAGTCCATCGCAGTTGTTGCTTCAGAGAACACGGTATACACCCATACGATGTGGTAAAGCCCAATGAAAACACATTTAGTATAAATAGTGACAGTGTTTTGCATTCTCTTCATGGCTGCTTTTCACACATCCTCAGGTATAGATGCCAAATGAGGTGTAGATGCCACTCAGGCTCTGGAAAACAGTTCTAAAACAACAGCCACACTGCGGGGTTACGGCTGATTTATGAATGTACTATAAATCAGTGGTAAATCCCAGGTCTGTATAGACTATCAAGTTGGGTGATTTGTATGTCAGGAATTGTTGTGCATATAGCATTAAACCAACAAGTAAAAAAAATTATATATTACTATATTTGTTTTAGTGTATCTTAAATTTAATATTTTTAATATAGTTTCTTATCCATCTGTTATTGCTCAAGTGCCCAGCAGGGGCAGTATTGGATTTTGATGAAGGAAATGAACGAATCTTTTGAGTCATTTAGTTCATTTGATGAGAAATAATATATAATGTTACATTTTCAATAAGCAGATCACCAACACGTCTACATACACCAACTCTGGCTATAGTTCCAATAATATATATATATATATATATATATATATATATATATATATATATATATATATATATATATATACACAAATAAGACTAGTCCAAAAATAATGAATCGTTCATGAACTAATCAGGGCTCCATTGTTATACAAGAATTCACTAAGTATCTTTACTTTTATTTAAAAATGAACTAAATGCTGTGTGGCTACAACAATACGATAATGCTTACACTTGCTGGTTTAAAGTGTGATTCAAGTTTGGGTTCTTGTAAAGTGATTACAGTTCGTTTAAGGCTTCGGTGGTTTAAAGCTGGAAGTTAAAGATCCAAAGGTTTAGTGTTCAAGCCTTGGCACTGTCATGTGTTAAGAGCAAGTCTCCTAATGCTTTAGGAGTGCTAGCCTTAGCTTCACTGGGCTATAATGTGTATCTGACAAGTAAAAACACTTTCCTAGATTAGCTAGCTGAATAACACGGCTCTTTAGATAGTTTTCACAGACATTTTTGCAGTATCTGCCCTCTTTTGTATTGTAATCAAATATTCTGCAGCTAAACTGGTCAGCCATAGCGTTTATACCACTGACAGCTGGGGAGAATAGCAATGATTATCTTGTTACACTGGCACTTGTAAATTGTGAGATTTATTAAGCAACAAGAAAATTCTTCTTAAAAACAGACTAGAAAACTGTGTTAGAGGGTCTTTTGTGTTTTTCCTACTCTGTAGTGGTGTATGGTGGTTAATGTCAGGTCAGTCGAGGGAAGTGTTGACAGGGGGTCTTTGAGTAGGAGTAAAAAGCTCTTCCGTCTGGTCTGATCCTACAGAAGAGCTCTTAAAGCATAAACTGCTGATAAAGTTGACGTTGGCACTGAATGACAGCTTCATAGGTGGGTCCGAGAGCCTATGCTGGCCCCTGTACACTATAACAGTGCAAGCAGTGGAAGCCTGGTCTGATAAATCACTTTGGCTCCTGGCATTTATTTGGATGTTATGTTGATGTCACCTTCCTAAACACTGTTGTAGACAGCAGTTCATAGCAACATTATTCTCAGTATCAGTATCAGGATAACGCTTAGTGCAAATCCACATTGGAACACATTATTCAGGAATGTTTTGAGGAACAAGACTGTTGGACAAATAAGTTCGATCCATGGAGGCTCTACATCACAACTTACAGGACTTAAAGGATTTGATGCTAATATCTTGGTGTCAAATACCAGCATTCCAGCCCTAACAGGAACTACACAATATTAGACGGCGGATTTAATGATATGGCTCATTGGTGTATGACCATGGTAGCATCCAAAAATACCAAATAATATGACAATTATATTAGTGGTGGACAGTAAGGAAGTAAATGTACGTCGTTTAGTAGTTTTTTCACGTATCTGTACTTTACTGAAGTATTTCATTTGGGGAGACTTTTATTATAACCACTACATTTCAAACTCAAATATTGTTTGAGCGGATAAAAACTGGTCAATCATTTTAAATTTGTGGCAACAACATACTGTGGAGTTCAGCATCACTTCAACAGCAAGCAGAACATTTAGAGAGGAATAAATGATGGAATAAATTTAAGTCTTCAATTTGTCACAACACCTTGGTTAAAAAAAACTTTTGGGCTCATGATAATTGTAATAGAAATCAATTAATGTTTGACTCATTAATATCATTCTATTAATAGATCAATGCTGAGAGTCACATTACAGTTTTTTCACATAAACTGAGTCTTGTGATAAAAATTATAGCCATAATAAATCATAGTACTTTGGATACTTAAGTACATTTAAAGGCAAAAACATTTCTAATTTTATTCCTGTGAAAGTTTAAAGGGACACTACTGTTACTGGAATCATATTTTACTGAGTGAATCTCTACTTTAACGCAACTACATGCTGTGTAAACTTCCACCACTGAATAATATGCACTTCTGTATGACTTACATCTGTACCAACTGCAACACTAAACACCTCTCAGTATTAGCAGTACAGCAGTATCTCTGTAGCGTTTACCAAATATCATCTGATCATTCTTGATAAAGATAGTTTGCATCCTAAAATAGTGACCTTTCAGCTTGTCCACTCTACAAAAAGTAGACAACTTTCAGTCCTGTCAGAGTGAGACACATTATCAGTCCTGTCAGTGAGACACTTTATCAGTCCTGTCAAATTGAGACACATTATCAGTCCTGTCAGATTGAGACACATTATCAGTCCTGTCAGTGTGAGACACTTTATCAGTCCTGTCTGAGTGAGACACTTTATCAGTCCTGTCAGAGTGAGACACTTTATCAGTCCTGTCTGAGTGAGACACTTTATCAGTCCTGTCAGAGTGAGACAGTTTATCAGTCCTGTCGGAGTGAGACACAATATGAGTCCTGTCAGAGTGAGACGCTTCATCAGTCCTGTCAGAGTGAGACACAATATAAGTCCTGTCAGAGTGAGACACTTCATCAGTCCTCTCAGAGTGAGACAGTTTATCAGTCCTGTCAGAGTGAGACAGTTTATCAGTCCTGTCAAAATGAGACACATTATCAGTCCTGTCAGAGTGAGACAGTTTATCAGTCCTGTCAGAGTGAGACAGTTTATCAGTCCTGTCAGAGTGAGACACATTATCAGTGCTGTCAGTGTGAGACACTTTATCAGTCCTGTCTGAGTGAGACACTTTATCAGTCCTGTCAGAGTGAGACACTTTATCAGTCCTGTCAGAGTGAGACACTTTATCAATCCTGTCAGAGTGAGACACTTCATCAGTCCTCTCAGAGTGAGACAGTTTATCAGTCCTGTCAGAGTGAGACAGTTTATCAGTCCTGTCAAAATGAGACACATTATCAGTCCTGTCAGAGTGAGACAGTTTATCAGTCCTGTCAGAGTGAGACAGTTTATCAGTCCTGTCAGAGTGAGACACATTATCAGTGCTGTCAGTGTGAGACACTTTATCAGTCCTGTCTGAGTGAGACACTTTATCAGTCCTGTCAGAGTGAGACACTTTATCAGTCCTGTCTGAGTGAGACACTTTATCAATCCTGTCAGAGTGAGACACTTTATCAGTCCTGTCAGAGTGAGACACTTTATCAGTCCTGTCAGAGTGAGACACTTTATCAGTCCTGTAAGAGTGAGACACTTTATCAGTCCTGTCAGAGTGAGACACTTTATCAGCCCTGTGTATCTCATTTCGCTTGTAGCACTTAATCCTGACAGTGCAGACGAGAGTTCAGCACCTAGTTCTGTGGTGGTATTTTAACTAGAACATGTGTGGGTTTTACACACTGACCGGAGCGCCTTGTTATCCACACACACACACACACACACACACACACACACACACACACACACACACACACACGCACACTCCACACACACAGACTGCTATTTTTAGGATGCATTGGTGTCTGAAATTCTTAGAACACCAGCAGGAAGTGGGTCTGTTTTTAGCAGTTATCAAACAATATTGCATGTGCTTAAAGAAACTCCTGGGAAAAAGTTCTCAATGGTTCTTTTAATGGTTGATAAGTTCTAGATTTTCTGGAAGATTGAACATGGCACTGTTTGATTCTTTGTGATTCCCGTTTAAGTCTCCACTTTGGAGATTCTTCGGAAACTTTTCGCAGAATGCATTCTGCGCCTGAAGTTGCATTATGGCACAAGTGGTGGCATTAAATACGTCAAGATGAGCAGCTGTGACTTTCACATGTATGCATCCATCTTTTATGTGGTGTGTGTGTGTGTGTGTGTGTATTGAGTGGGATATTCTGAACTGTACTGGCTGGAATAGATCAGTCAACACATGTTGACAGACACAGACAGAGACACACACACACACACACACACACACACACACACACACACACACACACACACACACGCACACTCCACACACACAGACTGCTATTTTTAGGATGCATTGGTGTCTGAAATTCTTAGAACACCAGCAGGAAGTGGGTCTGTTTTTAGCAGTTATCAAACAATATTGCATGTGCTTAAAGAAACTCCTGGGAAAAAGTTCTCAATGGTTCTTTTAATGGTTGATAAGTTCTAGATTTTCTGGAAGATTGAACATGGCACTGTTTGATTCTTTGTGATTCCCGTTTAAGTCTCCACTTTGGAGATTCTTCGGAAACTTTTCGCAGAATGCATTCTGCGCCTGAAGTTGCATTATGGCACAAGTGGTGGCATTAAATACGTCAAGATGAGCAGCTGTGACTTTCACATGTATGCATCCATCTTTTATGTGGTGTGTGTGTGTGTGTGTGTGTGTGTGTGTGTGTGTGTATTGAGTGGGATATTCTGAACTGTACTGGCTGGAATAGATCAGTCAACACATGTTGACAGACACAGACAGAGACACACACACACACACACACACACACACACACACACACACACACACACACACACACACACACACACACACACTAAGGGTTTATTAGTGAGTGACCTTTGTCAAATGCACATAAAGGACCTGTGTGTTGGATTTGGGCAATGGGGACATCCCTCACACACACACACACACACACACACACACACACACACACACACACACACACACACACTATGAATCTAACTGATCTACGTGGCAACCCTTTTTCACTTTAATGGTAATGATTATAAAATTAATATTGACATACCTTACTAAGGTTTGATCCTGATCTGCTCAGGATATTCCACTCCAACCCATGTAAAGCAGATCTTCATGGAGATGGATTTGTGCACAGGAGCATTATCATGCTGGAACAGGTTCAGGCTTCATAGTTCAAGTGATAAGAAAATTCCCTGCCACAGCATCCAAAAGACATCCGAAACAATTGTGTGCCTCGAAATTTGTGGTAAAACTTTAGAAAAGATCCATGTGTGCATGTGTGAAAAAGTCGGGGGTCCTAATTCTTTTGGCCACCATTTAATACATTATACTCTCCTACAAAAGACATCATAAGTTCTCTTCAGGTTTAAATAATTGTCCTTAATGGACAGTTATTATTGCGTGGACAGGTGATGCAGGTAATCACAGTTCTGAGAAGGACATTATGAAGTCTGACACCAAGTCCATTACAATGTCAAGTCCCCAAAAACCGGACATTTTAACCGGTAATGTCCAAGCAGAACATTGCGATTTGATCAGGTTGCCAGAAAAAGAAAAGAGCAGGCAGAACTGTACGTAGTGTTGGAGCTCATCTAACAATGGAATACACAATATTCAATTAAAAATATAATTTTGTGAACTTTCAGCCCTGCAAGATCTGCATTAAACTGAATAATAAAGTAAAACGGAACCATGTTGTTGAAACAACAGCTTAGCATGGATGCAGTAAACCATGTAGACTCACAGAGGGCTGAAGAATGACCTGTCCTTCATGTCCTGCATCATACATGAGTTCCAAACTGCCTTCTGAACAACAGAAATTATGCATCAGGCGTCTCATGAATTGCGGTTTCATGGCTTAGCAGGTGCACACGTTTAGTGTGGGCTGGAGTGATGTAAGGTTACTTCACTGAAGCTCTGGAACTGTAAACATGTTCTCTGCATTTAATTATTGACAGTCTGATGAATCTGGGTTTGATGGATATCAGGAGCTTTAATTAGAATGCACGACTCTGCATAGACAAATTAGGGGGTTGCCTAGTGCGCACCAGTAGGGGTCGCCAGTAAGCAATTTTGCAATGATTATTAAATGGTTATAACCTTCTATATGGAAGGTTGCAAATGATTTGTATGGTGGGAGGGCGGAGCCATGCTCAATAGGAATCTCAGCTAGGGTGCCAAAAAGGGTAGCAACTGACCTGATGGTGGCAATTTTTAGGATTTGGACCCCTTATTTCCAGTGAAGGCTAATATTACAGCATATAAAGACATTTTAGACATTTGCATTACCTTCAGGAATGACCTGCATTGCCTATCCTGTATCCTAATCTCATATTGCTCACTGTATTATTTGAGTCGATTCATCTTTGCGCTACTTTCCAAGATTTTATGTCTGCTCAGAAATCCTGGCGCCAACATCTATGTTGAGTTATCTCACGTAAGGTGCATTCCCTGCTATGCTGATTTCTAAGTAAACAGCTGCTCATTTGGCTGTGTTGAGTGACACCACCTGTGCTGTGATGCCATCACACGATTACATAGACTGATGTCAGGAGCAGAACTTCAATTACCAATAGCAGTAAACCATGCCAGGAAAAAAAAACAGTAAGTGAATGCCTTCGTGGTAAGACTTCAATGGAATAAATATCGACCCGGATGAGGCCTAGGTTTTTGGTCCGTAGAGATTTGATCATCTTATAAGCCCCTTTCATGTTTAAACTCTTACGGACTCTTGTGAACACATCAACGTTTCACCCTAAACCTTTTGACATTCTCAGGTATGAGGGGTCTGCTGGACTTCGAGATGTCGGAGGTGAAACTGAAGCGGAAGCGGCGAATGCTAACGATGTGTGAAGTGTGCAATATCCAGCTGAACTCCAGCACTCAGGCTCAGATCCACTACAACGGCAAAACTCACCAACGCCGACTACGGCAAGCCAACCAGGCCAAAACTGGTGCAGGAGCCCGAAAAGTCACAGGTGAAAAAAAGAACAAAAATCCTGGTTTTTGCGTTGCTGCTTTATATTTCAGGTGAATAAGAAGCTCTGAGATACAAATTCCAAATCATCCATACTACCATCTTTGTTCCTCTATGCATCATCAATTTATTCATTAATCCATCATTCATACTGCATTGAGGAACATCGGTCAATAGTTCACACATAGAACATAAAGTGCAGACGGAAAGATGTTAATTACTTTCTTTTAGTTGCAAAATAGTCAATTATATAATGTAAAAGTGTGTGTTTTCATGTATTCCCGTGTGTACTGCACTGTTTGAGACTTTTGCTGTAGTTTTGCTCTAATGGCTCAAATCTGTCCGTATGGAAAACATTTTTAAGAGTCAAGTCAAGTCAAGAGGCTTTTATTGTCATTTCTACTATACACAGTGGTACACAGTACACAGTAAAAATGAGACAACGTTTCTCCAGAACCATGGTGCTACACTAAACAACAAACAACAAAACAACATTTTAAATTTTTTTAATTTTTAGTAGTAATAGAATAATGTCCGCCTCTGTAATGAGTGTGTTAGTGTGTTGAGTGTGTCCTGTCAAACAACAGCCCGTTTGATTATGCTAATGTGATTATGCACCTCTGTGACCTCACTGAGCTTCTCACTGTACATGAAAGCATTTTGCATATCATTTGCATAATATGCAAATATTTATAATGCGGCTTTTCAAAGTCTTTTTAACTGTTTGACATGATCATACACATAACATTTTTTTAGAAGCGTATGCATACGCACATATGCACGCCCACAGACACACACAACAAACATAAAATAGACTTAGCCACAGGTTTTCATTGAACATGGTGGTGTTTTGAGTCAGTGAGGAAATGGAATGTTCCTGTCGCTTTTTGTTCACACAACTGAATGGCCTCAGTGTGTTAAAATAGACATCCATGGGCTTTTAAAAGCTTTAGTAGTGGCGTTTTATTTTCACCCCGCACCGTACAGGACAGTCTCCATTACTGCATAGCGCAGCTGCTCTGGCACGTGTCCAAAACCAATCCCATTTATTCAGGGGGAAACAATCCGAAAAAAACAGGCATCAGATTTGCCATCGGATCCGCAGGCTGGTTCTCTCACAGCTTACATAGAATTATATTTTACGTGTATTTGTTGTGGTTCACCTGTGCTGCCAGCTGGCAGCGTAACACACCTAAAGGAAATCACCGTCTGCCTCTTCCACATACATGAGGTCACAGATGCTCACAACTGGCTAGTGTTGATTGACAGGATGAGAGAAAGTTTGCCCCGCCCACCCAGTGTGGCTTTTTCCATCTGTAATTCAATCTTTCTTTTCATCCATCTCTTTTTTTCCATTCTTTTATTTTTATACCTCCATCCATCTATATATGTTATATATCCATAAATCCCCAACCAACCCCCATTCATCCAACCACCCATCCATCTACAGTTTTGAGACACCTTCATGTTCCTTCTGCAACAAACTGGTTAAAAGGCAGAAACACGTTTCCTTGGACAGTCAATGAACAGAAGGAAGCCCAAATGGGACATTTTTATAAGGAGAGATGATGTGATCAGACTCCCTCACCCCCCACAGTCACACATGGAGGTGGAATTTTAATGGTTTTGGAGATGGAAAGGTTCTGGAAAGTGAAAGAAATCCTAAACCAACATGTCTCCCATTCCATTCTTCCAGCTCACACCATGCAATTCCGTCTGGACTCATTGGAACCGACTTCACCGTACAACAAAACGATGAAGCGTAAGTCCGAGTTCTATTATAGACAGACATCTTGGGTGATATCTCTCATGGAAAGACCTGCCCAGTCACCACACCAAAATCCTACTGATCTGCTCTGGGGTGAACTGGATCATAAAGAAACCTACAACTTCTGAAGAACACCTGCAGAGAGTTTTTCAAAATATTTCAGCTGAATGTTCGGCGAAACCTACTGTACGGATGCTGAGAGTGTGTAAAACTGTTTTCATGCTCAGGGAGGATGTCTTCAATAAAAATCAAGTGGAAAATCTGGACATTTATAGATTTGTTTGGTCAAAGGGAATCTTCATACTGTTATATTAGCGAGTTTGTTAGAGAGAAACCGAAGGCACATGCACGTGTCTTTCAAACACCATAAAACACCTCACACTTTTCAATTGCACTGTATCATGCCATACTTGTAGTGGCTCACATTAAACTGCAGCCACGTTGGCTGAGGGAGGAGGGTGTATTTGAGGCTACTCTATAATTTTGATCTTTTTCGTAAAAAAACTAAAATTTTAAAGCAAGATTGTCAGGAAAAGGCAATTGCAATGCAAAACCCCCCCTGCTGGTTACTTGCATAATTTCCAGCTAAAATCTACCAGGGCAGCTACAGTTCGTCCTTTCTACCACAAGGGGGAACAGCAAGACTGAGACTATGGGAAAAAAGACTATGAAAAGTCCATTTATTTATTTACTTCTACTCATCCATCCATTCGTCTATCCAGCCATCTTTTACATCTATGTATTTACCCATATGTTTCTTCCATCCATCCATCCATCCATCCATCCATCCATCCATCCATCCATCCATCCATCCATCCATCCATCCATCAAATCATTTCATCTTTACATTCATGCAACTATTTTTCCAACTATTCATGCGTCATATTTTTGCATCATTCCTTCAATCCACCATTCTGTTCATTTATCAGTTTATTTATTATTCCATCTAGTATGCATCTCTTTCCAAACACTTTCATCCATCCATGTATGTGTCTTTTCGTCTAGGCATGAATGCAGCTATCTTTTGCTTCCATTCATCATTCTATTTGCTCTAATCCATCCATTATTTTCATCCATCCATCCATCCATCCATCCATCCATACATCCATCCATCCATCCATCCATCCATCCATCCATCCATCCAGTGTAATGTAAGTTGTTGATCATATGGCAGCTTTTTGCTGTAACCTTGTTTATGAGACACTAATCACTGTAGGATGTTAATTATGTTCTTCTATCATGTTGTACACCTGCCCAGAAGCATTCATTATTCTCCTCCACTCATCTGTTCATCACCCACTCGTCTCTTCAAGTTCCTCCTTTCATTTGTTGCCTGTCTGTAGATCTTTCAGTGACGTGCATAAATGAAACATTGAGGGGCTAATGTGAAAGAGAAGGAAAAGAGCAATCAGAGACAGACAGGGAGAGAGAGAGATAGAGCGAGAGAGAAAAAAGGAGAGAGAAATGTGGTAGAGTTGAATTAAAGATATAGATTAAAAAAAAAAAGAATACATCATATAGAAATCCAATGTGATAATCAAGAGATGTTTCTAATGTCAAAATCACTGTTTCCTGTCTCTACAGGAAGTCCAGTCCAGGGTGGTGCTTTGCTGAAATCACTTCCTGTTCAGGACCTTAAGCGCTTTCTGCCTCTGAGAGCAAACATCTCATCACCCCTGAACCTCTTCTCCAACTTCGGCCTGGTGTGTGTGAGAACATTTTTAGATGGCAGTGAGAAGCCTTGCAGCTTTAGTGCTGTAGTTCTAAAGCTTTTCCCTCTTATTCCATGTATGTGTGTGTGTGTATGTGTGTGTGTGTGTGTGTGTGTGTTTTGTGTGTTTGTAAAGATGGACCCTGTCCAGAAGGCAGTCATCAGCCACACATTCAGTATCGCACAATCGCTGAAGAAGAAACAAATCATCACCTGCAACATCTGTCACCTGCGTTTCAACTCGACCGTGAGATAAACACACACACATACACAAGTGTTTTTTTTTTATTTTTTATTTTTTTATATATTTAAGTCTCAGAGTATGTGAATTGCGCGAAATAACAGATGAGGCACCGTTAACAAAACTAAATGTCCCCATAAGGCAAGAAAAACTTACTACAACACCACAAAATAGTAACCAGATCCAAGTACCAGAGGACACTGAGGTTCACGTCGAAAAGCATTCGACATTCACTTTCGGAAATGATCCCCAGCTAATTGAACATCAGAGTCCTCAGAATCCTAGAATAAGTGGCATTAAGTGGCAGCAGGTGCAGTTCAGCAGGCGTGATGGAGAAACCAAGAGGAGTTCAACGTCACCTTGGTTACTCTCTCCGCCCTCTGCTGGTGTTTGGAGAGCGACAGCAGGGTGTCGGTTTGTACCCAACAAGGGGTTTGAACTGAGAAGAACCTGTGTATTACTGTTTAGAAGAAGGTGCTTTATTTTTCTACGTTTCCACACAATCACCTTCAAAAAATACCCTTGCACAGCAATACAGTTCTCCCAGTTCTCTTCTGGCATGTGTTCTGGAAGTCTTCTTTTGTCAAGCACCTTCTGCGATTTGCACCGGATCTCCGCAACAGTGTCAAAACAGAGAGCCGGATATTCATCTTCAGGGAAAAAGGCCGAAGACAGCAGGAGCCAAATCTGGCAACTAGGGTGGGTGTGGAAGTAAGATCATGTAGCTTGTTTACCGATGATCATTATGCACGAGTAGCTGAATAGTTTTGACATTTTCAGGGTTTGAATTTAGGCAACAACACAGGCAGGAAATGTTCCTCACCCTGGCATCTGGAACATTTTCTTGCATCTGGTGTTTCCCAAAGTGGCTCATCTGTGCTTAAATGCCTGAAAACATTTCCGCCTGCCATTTGTTTACTTTCCGGCTTCTAGAAACGTCACTGGAACGATAAAAAAAATTATCGTTTTCAACTTTGTTTTCACACATGGTCCATACTGCAAATGTATCCACTTTGGAAGGCGTTTTCAAAAAGCAGTGTTTTCGTTCACTGAAAACGGCGCCTCAGTGTGGACGGGAGGCTAAAACAGAGAGAAAAATATGCTTTTTAAACAAAAATGTATTCGTTCCACAGAAATTAACACCCCCAGTCCTGTCTTGTATTCGTTATTCTAGACTGAACATCAATTACCAGACGAAATCCGGGTTGTGGTAGCTCATTGGAAAACATGTTAGGCTTCCGATCAGTAGCTCATGGGTTCAAATACCAGAACCACCACCACGCTGACAAAGCTGGGCCCTTGAGCAAGGCCCTAAACTTTTGCTCAGCTGAATAACTGAGAAGTCCCATTGGATAGAGCTGTCTGGTATGAAGGTGCATGTTATTTGACAACCATTTAGAATACGTGTGGTTTGTGCTTGAGTATTAAAAGGTCTCCAGGTTTTTGCAACATTGATCCTGCTGGATCAAACAGGAAGTTCTTGTAAACCACGTTGTATGACTTAGTGTGAACGCATGAGATTTGATGAAATTATTTCTATGGGATTGTTTTTGACAACATCCCAGTGATCAGGCAGGATGTGTGGTGTTCTCTCCCTATTATTAGGCAGGTAATGATAGAGAAGGACCAAATAAGAAACAGTTAGCGTGACTGGCTTTTGCGGTGTTATGACAAACACAGTGTTTAAACGAGAGATTAAAATTGTGAGAGATTAAAATCGTCAGAGATTAAAGCTGATTCGATCCACCGGAATCCTGTACGACCTTGAAGTTCAGCTCCGTCTGATTTCTTTCTCCCTCTAGTGGACGTGTGATATATTACATACTCTCTTTAGTTCTTTTTCTCCTTTGTCTCTCTGTATTTCCTCATGCAAAAATATTCACACACACTTGAGTTTTTCATGATCTCCTGTTAAATAACCTCCTAATGATATGATTATTAATACAGCTAATTCACATTATGCTCCACATGCACTAGTTGCAGTTTTGGGAATGAAAACGCTTTTTGTTTTGTTTCCCGTGTTGCATATAAAGTGTCACTCGAGTTTATAACACTTTTTAGCTGTAATGTTTTTTTTGTGGTTGTCGTCAGATCCAGGCAGAGGCGCACTACAAAGGGCACAAGCACGCACAGAAACTTAAAGCCATAGACAAGCTGAAGAGCAAACAACGGATTCTGGAAAAGTCTGTGTGCAGGGAAAGAGGGAGAAAAAAGCCAGAGGATGAAAGTGTGTCAGAGAGAACAGGTTTGCATGTGTGTGTAAAAAAAAAATAGCATGAAATTAGCAATGACATCCATCATACAATCTGGCTTTATCCTTTGTCCTTCCACAGAACCATCACAGGCATCAAAGCCAGAAGATGTAGGAACTGATGGTATCTCAATCACATCTTCTTCAAAAAAGCTGTGTGAGAGCAAGCACCTCTCCGAATCCCCTGCTCCCGTTCTTCCATTAGACCCGAGACTCACGTGTGACCTTGAACCCGTAGCGAAGGGAAACGGGAGCTGGAGGAACTGCAGCCGGAGTCTTCAGTGTCCCATCTGCAAAGTGACCGTTAACTCCGGCTCGCAGCTCGAGGACCATTATAAAGGTTCTGTAGACTGCAGTCTCTCCGCTAATCACACTTTAAACAAATTAAGTACAAACACTAGCTAATACAAACTAGCAGTGCAACCAGGTCAAAACCTTCTAGCTTTGTGTTTTAATTAAAAAGAACCAGTCTTTCAGTTAAATACCAACTAACAAATTACATAAAAATTGCTTTAAAGTTTAATATAAACTAGTCAGCATTTAAAACCTAGCTTGAAAATCAAGTAAAATCATGTAAAACTCACTGACAGTCAAAATTAGCTTGGGAATAAATTGCTGTTCAAGTAAAAACAACAATAAACAACACAATTATCCATAAAAAACTAGCTTGGAAATTAGAAAATATAATATAAAACATAAAATAATAGTGTAGTATTATTGTGAAATAAGTTATTGATTAAAACTAGTAATCAAATTCAGGAACAGTAGCTTCGAAATTTGGGTAAAATAAGTTGTCAATGTTGATAAAAGTATAAATAAAAAACCTATTAGTTTAAAAACTAGCAATGAAGTAGAAAAAGTGATTATTGGTTAAAAAAAATTGCTATCAGATTTGGTTTGATCAAATTAAATTAAAGTTTAATAATGAAAAAAATTGTTAATAATCAAAAAGGTATTCATTTTCTAAATGTTATCATTTACATAATTTCGTTTTAGAAATCTGAAAAAAAAATGGTATCAAATTTAGTAAGAAAGAGTTCCAAGTAAAAAAATTACATTTGAATGAAACATTGGTGCTAAATAATAATAATAATAATAAAAAAACAGTTTGTAAAATCTGCTTTTAAAATCTCAGAAATTCAAATTGCGTGTAAACATATATATATATAAAAAACACTTAATTGCATGTCGCTGTTTATTTGATACATTTCTTCGTGTGAAAAATGACGTTGTGAGGATGCGACTCTCGGCTCTGACTGACGCTGTGATGGTTGTAGGTTTTAAGCACAGACTGATGTTGAGGCGTCGCTGCACTCTGCCATTGAAAAAATGGGCCAGAAAAGTGGATGCGTCTGGTGCTATACCCTGCCCTAAACATCTGTCCCTCAACGCTGCCCCCTCTGACCAATCACATCACTGCAACGTATGTGACGTAGACGTCAACTCAGAAGCTCAGCTCCAACAAGTTAGTGCTTTATTTTATTATTAAACTAAACTGAAACGTATTTATAAAAAAAACACTAATCACATTTCCTTGTGTATACGCTGTCCGGCCAGAACTATTGCAACACTTGAATTTCCCACCCATATGTGGAGCAAAACTGTTATTAAAATCTAGTGGAGCATCTTCCAAGAAGAGTGGAGCTCAATATCCCAGCAAAATCCCAGCACCACCAAGATGCCACTGCTGGGCCCTTGGGCATGGCCCTTAAGCTTCAACTGCTCAGTTTATCAATTAAATAATTGTAAATGGCTCTGAAAAAATGTGTAATGCAGAATTTAAGTGGAATTAGCAACTCAAATTCTCTAATTATTACTAATTAAATCAAAACTAATTTTTAGGTCTATTATTTCATTAAATGAGAGCTCCACTGATCACCAGCTTTCTCAATTAAAAAATTTGGTATAATTCGAGTAAAAAATTTAAATTCTTGATCAGATAAATGGATTATAAATCAATGATTATGTAATTATGCAAAATAGTTTCATATTTAGTTATTGATTTTCGTGGAAGCTGACGATCATTGACAAACAGCCCGAGAATTTAGTGAAAGAAATGTAGTAAAATAATTTGCTTTATTGTTGAATTGAATAAAGTTTGGCTTTGTCATATTCCTGACCGGGTTTTACTGAGGATAAATGAATAAATGAATAAATTATAAGAATGAAATATACTTTTAAAATACGATGTGTACAAAAATGTTTAAGAAATTGAGGAATTGATCTCTTTTGTACTTTTCACACCAAAATTCAGTTTGTGATCATCAACAACTGGAGTCTTACAGTAGAAAGCTGTAAAATTAGTATTGAATTACGAATTTGACTCATTGGACACTTTTTTTTTTTTTTTTGTTACTTTTTAGCACATAAGCAGCCGGAGACACAGAGGCCGAGCAACTGGGAAATCACAGAAAATAAAGTTCAACAACTCAGTGTTCACGGTGAAAATCTATCACACACACACACACACACACACACACACACACACACACACACACACACACACACACACACACACACACACACACACATCCATCTTACTAACCTTCTGAGGACCTTCTCTTGACAAAATTACTATTCATTAATTTACTTTTTAAATGCATTTATATTTTATCCTGAACCTCATGAATTAAAAGAAAACATATTTTATGGTTTTTAAATAAATAATTACACAAATACAAACAACAAGAATATACTTTTGGAAAACAAAACTACTAGAGATTTTTCTTTTGATTACAGGGGATACGTTTTGGACAATGAATCTTATTTTATATATTTTTAAATTTTTTTTTTATTTATACAAATGAAAATCGTCAAAAACTGTTGGACTGAGTTGCCCTGAGGGGCGGGGTTTACAAAAGGGGTGGGGCTAAACAGAATAGACAGTTAACACCGAAAAGATTTTATTGCCAAAATGTAAAAAATATTTAAAATGTATATAATTTTGTTGGTGTGAAATATTCAAAGAAAACGTGCCATTTCAAGAGAACATTAAAGAAATCTGAAGATCAAAAAATGTATTGCATTTATTATGTTTTTTTTTTTTATTTGAGATTTTATAGAATAAATAATAAGGAATATTTTAATAAGGAATATTTTGAGAGTTTTACAAATCTGTTATTACACAGAATTTAATGCAGTTTATTATTATCATCACTTATTATTATTATTATTATTATTATTATTATTATTATTATTATTATGTGTGTGTGTGTGTGTGTGTGTGTGTGTGTGTGTGTGTGTGTGTGTTTCATATTCAGACCAAGCTCACACTTCAGAAGGAACTCTCCAAAACGCTGACCTCCAGCTTACCGACCTCAGCCCTCACCCCTGCCTCTCTGTTTGCCATGCCAACTGGCCCTTTCTGTCTAAGCCACGCCCATCCACTACCCGCAATAATCCACACCCCTCTGTTTAACCCCACCCTCTTCAGACCTGCCCTCGGACCCCTGAGGCCAACTCATGGTCCGATCGTCTTTTCTCCATACTGAAGAGACACGATTTTAAGAGGAAGCTGCTCAGGAAGAGAAATTTTTATATTTAGGTTTAATATTTACTTGAAAAAATACAAATAAAAACTATGTAAGTTAGAACAACTTCAAGCACTTGTGTAAAATACAATAAATAAACTGACGCTGGAAAATATCTTTAATAAATAACAAATAAATAAACAACATACAATAAAACAAAGACAAGTTATTATTCATTTAAGAAAAAATTAAGGAATTTTGGAGTGTGTTTGTGGAGATTTGTGAGATTTCATTCAGCCACAAGGAGCTCTACAGCAGGAGATCTTCCACTCTAACGCATGGAAAGCAGATCTTTATGGAGTTTGCTTTGTGCACAGGGGCATTGTCCTGCTGGAACAGATTTGGATCTCCTAGTTCACAAAAGGGAAGAAACTTCTTCAACAAATTCCTGTATGGCATTCACATTAAAAATCAAACACAGAGATTGCAAACCATACTGTAAAACACAATAAAAAAGACTGTCATTTTTATAGAAAAATATTTAATATACAATTCTGCCAAGCGACACATTTTCTGTCAAAAAGAACTGCAAAAATTGGACTCAGATATAGTTCTACTCCAGTCATCAAAATAAAATAAATAATTCAAAATAAAAAATATATAAAATTTTTATCAAATAAAAGGCAAAATATATTGATGGTGGCAACATCATCTTCAACAACAGTTAAGACCCCCTTCTTCATTCCTTTTGTGTGACCCATTTTTAATTGATTTAGTTCTGCTGGACCACAAAGAGGTGTGTGTATGACACATAAATCATACATGCCACAATTTTCCATTGTGTTTGCTTGGAATATACACCATGTTGCCAAACGTATTTGGACACCCCCTTCTAATGAACAGGTTGGACTACTTTAGTAATTTCCAGGAGTACAAATCTTAATGTTGAAGCATATGATGAGATTCGATGGATTATGCTAATTTTAAAGCAACAGTTTGGACAGGACCCTTTTCTATTCTAAAATAGCACAAAAGTATTGGGACACATCCTTCTTTAGAACAGAAAAGGGCACTTACAAAACTGTGGCAACAAAGATGAAAACATAATTCATGTATTTACAAATTGTATTTCCATCTCTGTTGCAACAGATTTGGAAGTGTCTAAAATGACTACCCATATGTACAAGTCATTGTTGTTTGGTTTGAGTTTTTGGCTAAAGGTCTACATTTAAATTCACACCAGAGATGTTCAGCTGAGATTAGAACGTGGCTTCATGCAGACCAGTCAAGTTCTTCCACACTGACTGAATCAATCATTTCCTTTTGAACCTTGCTTTATACACAGAGGCATTTTCATGTTAGAATAGAAAAGGGGGTGTCCCAATACTTTTGGCAATATAGTGCAACACTTTTAATTTGTGCTGTCAGACTCATCACTGATAAGTATTTGTTATATTTTTATCATGCCCAAACGAACGGTTTTTCATATGAACTGAGATGCCCGTGGTGCCTTTTCTGATCAGGGAAGAATCACACAGCGCACAGAATGAAGCATTGTTCTTATTCGGTTTATTGCAGGCAACAGACAAGAATCAATCCTAAAACAATATAGTGTACAACACTCGTAAACAAACTCTTAATCTTCTCAAAAAAACTTTGTTCAGCAGTTGTTTCACGTTCTCCAAGACGTCGGGAGGCTTCAGTGATGTTTCTTAGTGCTTGTTTAGTTAAAGTTCAAAGCTTTATTTATCCCCATGGGGCAATGGATTTAAGCTGTCATCATGGTGCTTCACACAATCAGAACACACATACAAATGTTAATTAAAAAAAATAATAAAATAAAATAAAAAAAAAGAATAATAATAATAATAATAAAATAAAATAAAAGTAATAATAATAATAATAATAATAATAATAATAATAATAATAATGTATCTAATTCAACTGGATTTGTTTAATATGTCTATAAGCAGGTATACGTCACTGTTTAATAGGAGGATGGAAAAACTTCAGATTGGAATACCGGCTCTGAATGTAACTTATAAATCTTAAAACAACATTTTGGTTGTATTGTAGTTGCTCTTCACTTAGACCTACACTTTCATCATTCTCTGCTTTAATCCCGTCTATATCACATATACGATCGATATTCATAAATATATAATATTTTGAGAATCCAATATTCATTTTTATATCAGGATATCTTTCAGCAAACTTGATCAAATTATACATACAGGGACAGCGAGTTTTTCTTCCTAAACAAGGATTATTCAGTGTATAGATCCATATTTCTAATAAATCCTCCTTTTCTATATCTTCTAGTTCTTTTATAATGAAATCCTCACTGTGTTTTTTTCCCTTTGGAACAAATGGACCATATATATTATAGGTGCTATTACACATACTCTTACTTTTTCTTTTTAAAACTAAAAATGCATGTTGTCTATGTTGATTTTTATTTATATATTCTCTTGATTCCTCATCGAGCATTTTCAAAAATGTATTTAATTCATTTACAAAAATGCTCCTTTCATCATTTCTTAAAAAACAATTTTGTATTGTATAAGGATAATTATTTTTAAGAAAATCTGAAATATTTTCAAAAGCTATACACTCTGTTATTATATAATTATTATAATAATAATAATAATAATTATTATTATTATTATTATAATAATAATAATTATTATTATTATTATTATAATAATAATTAATAATGATAAACTTCCACATTGCCTCTGCGTTGTTTTTGCCGTTTTCCTTCGTCTTTTGTGATGATGAATCAACTCTGTAAAAAAATAAATGTTTATTCTTTATTGTTAGTATCATACTACTACTAATAATAAAACAATGTTTATTTCCTTTGGTATTTTATTGATTTGCTGAACCTTCAATACAATAACATATAAAATATAATCAAATAAAATATGAGAATTAGCCAATGGTGAAGGTCAGTGGTGAAGGTCAGTGGTGAAGGTCAGTGGTGAAGTTTAATGGTGAAGGTCAGTGGTGAAGGTCAGTGGTGAAGTTTAATGGTGAAGGTTAGTGGTGAAGTTTAATGGTGAAGGTCAGTGGTGAAGTTTAATGGTGAAGGTCAGTGGTGAAGTTCAGTGGTGAAGGTCAGTGGTGAAGTTCATGCAGGGATGTGTTTGAACGTGTTCAGCAGACTGTGTGTTGTATTAGATGAATGTATGAGACTTATAATAAACAGATTTGATTCATCTCATGACTGTACACCACACAACTACAGGTTTGTGCATGTGTGTGTGTGTGTGTGTGTGTGTGTGTGTGTGTGTGTGTGTGTGTGTGTGTATTGTGGAAAACTTACACTGATGATGGACCTGCCTCCGGTGGTGTAGGATAGGAACATTGTTGTTTCTAAAAAATATAACAAACAAAATATTTTCATTAGAAGCTTAAATGAAAAATATTAATCTCTCTCTCTCTCTCTCTCTCTCTCACACACACACACACACACACACACACACACACACACACACTGTCTCTCTCTTTTCTACCCCTCCACTTCTTTTTCTCTCTTTTTTCTTTAAGTCTTAACACAGATTATCACACAAAGTTTACACCTTAAATTTACAAAAACATTTTTTTTGTTCATAAACACACACACACACACACACACACACACACACACACACACACACACACACACACACACAGTGTAAATAGTAAAACCTCACCAAATGTTCAGCTTTAGCAGGAGATGGAGGGCAGGGAGAAATGGGAGATGGCTGTGTTTGTGGATCAGATTCCTGCAGTAAATTGGGCGCTGCATGACGGTCTGTAGCGCCGTCCTTCAGTCCTCCAGGTTCATCTGGATCAGAAAGAGGTCTTGGCTCATGGCCCTCCTCCCTGCCCTCTTCTGCGTTTTCTTTCATCAAACTTTTATCTAGTAAGGTTTCTTCTTGAAATGAATTCATGAAAAAGATTTGTTTGAGGGAGTGAGAGATTCGTTTTATACTCTGGTGTGATGTCAGTAATGGGAGGATGTTTTACTGTAATTTAACGAAAAACAGGTTTTACCTGTATGTGCATTATGTAGCCCAACCACAGCATCTCACACAGGTATGTTCACTTTGCTCATTCTTTCTGCATGGCATCATGTAGCTTTCTTGCGTCAAACAGCATCCACTAAACATTCTTGTTCTTCTCCTTGACTACAACCCTGAACCCCATTCTCTGATCCAAACTGTTTATCAAAATAATCGCTCTTATGTTCAAAAACAAATAATATCTGCTTGTGGGGTCAGTCCATCGTGAGAATTGTGACCTTCAGGAAGATGGGTGAGGTACTGCGTCACACTCCTGTTGTTTGCACATTGCAATCTTTGTCATATCTTTGGTATGTTGGCCTAAATTCCACACACTTCTTCTTCTCTGCAGCTGATCATATACACGGCTTGTCCCACACGCAGTGTTCAGATGTTCTGCACGATCACATTTACAAGAAAAGGAAACTCATTAATTTCGCTAGAAACAGAAACTCAACTCATAGATACAAAGACATGATCCTTTAAGAAGTTATAAATGATGTTGTAAAATTCTGACAACTTCAAAATATTTCAACGTCATCACATGACAAGTTTCCTTCGACAACAAGTTTCCTCCTTTTCTACCTGTTAAATCCCCTCAATATTCTTACATCACACTTTTGTGGTTCTGCCATAATGCCTTTTTAATTAGTTGGAAATGGATCTTATGTCTGCTCTTAATTTCTTATTGTCTTTTCAGGGGTAAAGTTTTGTGATTCAGACCGTCAGTTATCTCATTTTTCTAGTCGCTTT
>NC_060890.1:1110654-1143154 GCF_014805685.1 Silurus meridionalis | reverse complement strand
CTGAAATCCACCACCTTCTCCACCTTTTCTCCCTGCAACCGCACCCCTCCACTGCCCTCCCTCTCATTCACACACATGTACTCTGTCTTACTCCTACTTCATTCTCCTTCTCTCCAGTGTGTACCTCCACCTCTCCAGGCTCTTCTCAACCTGCTCCCTACTTTCACCACAAATCACAATATCATCCGCAAACATCATAGTCCAGGGAGACTCCTGTCTGACCTCGTCCGTCAACCTGTCCATCACCAGTGCAAACAGGAAAGGGCTCAGAGCCGATCCTTGTTGCAGTCCAATCTCCACCCACCACCCTTAAATATTTCTCTGACACACCAGACTTACTCATACAATACCACAACTCCTCTCTTGGCACTCTGTCGTACGCTTTCTCTAAATCCACAAACACACAATGCAACTCCTTCTGACCTTCTCTATACTTCTCCTTAAACATTCTCGAAGAAAATTATGCATCTGTGGTGCTCTTCCTCGGCATGAAACCATACTGTTCCCCACAGATGGCCACCTTTTCTCTCAGCCTGGCTTCCACTACTCTTTCCCATAACTTCATGGTGTGACTGATCAACTTAATTCCCCTGTAGTTACTGCAGGTCTGCACATCTCCCTTATTCTTAAAGATCGGTACCAGCACACTTCTTCTCCATTCCTCAGGCATCTTCTCACCTTCCAGAATCCTGTTAAACAATCTGTTTAAAAACTCCACTGTCATCTCTCCTAAACATCTCCATGCTTCTACTGGTATGTCATCTGGTCCAACCAACTTTCCACTCCTCATCCTCTTAATCGCTGCTCTCACTTCCTCTTTACTAATCCTATCCACTTCCTGATTCACCATATCCACACCATCCAACCTCTCTCTCTCATTTTCCTCCTTCATCAGCTGCTCAAAATACTCCCTCTATCTTCTCAACACACTCTCCTCACTAGTCAACACATTTCCATCTCCATCCTTTATTGCTCTAACTTGCAGCACATCCTTCCCAGCTCGGTCCCTCTGCCTGGCCAATCGGTATAAATCCTTTTCTCCTTCCTTAATGTCCAACTTCTCTTACAGCACCTCATATGCCTTTTCCTTGGCTTTCGCCACATCCCTCTTTACCTGCTGCCGCATCTCCTTGTACTCCTGCCTACTTTTTTTCACTCTGTCAATCCCAATTCTGTTTCACCAACCTCTTTCTCCTTATGCTCTCCTGCACTTCCTCATTCCACCACCACGTCTCTTTGTCTTCCTTTCTATTTCCAGATGTCACACCAAGTACCTTTCTAGCTGTCTCCCTCATCACTTCTGCAGTAGTTTCCCAATCATCCAGCTCCTCTTCACCACCACCGAGCTCCTGTCTGACCTCTTACCTGAACCTCACACTACAGTCTTCCTCCTTCCGTTTCTACCATCTTATTCTTTTTTCAGTCCTCACTCTCCTCCTCTTCTTCTTCACCTCCAAAACCATTCTACAAACAACCATCCAATGCTGTCTAGCTACACTGTCCCCTGCCAACAACTTACAGTCTCCAATCTCCTTCAGGTTGCATCTCCTACATAGAACATAGTCCACCTGTGTGCACCTTCCTCCACTTTTGTACGTCACCCTGCAATCCTCCTTCTTCTTAAAATATGTGTTCACCTCTGCCATTTCCATCCTTTTAGCAAAATCTACCACCATCTGCCCTTCCACATTCCTCTCCTTAAAGCCATACCTACCATCATCTCCTCATCACCTCTGTTCCCTTCACCTACATGCCCATTGAAATGCCCCCAAATAAACCAATAAATTCAATAAAAAGAAATAAAAGTGCATGGGACGTGTATATTAACATTTGCAACTAGCTAGCGGTAGCAATATCAGAGATGATGATGATGAAAGAATCACTGAGAGGATCTTATAACATGTTTACATAAAGTAAAAAAAGCCAACATAGCATTCATGACCGAATTGTTAAACTATGAGTATCTCATGGTGAAGGTCGTGTGACCTGGTCTACACATGTGACTCTGGACTCCTTGCAAAACATAAATTATACTGGCCTCTACTGTCTATTTTGAGCAACTACAGGTTGATTTGACATCCCTGCGAGAGATCTGTTAAAATATTTACTAGTAGTGGATTGATTTTCTAAATGGGTTTTTTTATGTTCTAAGGAAAATGCTAAGAGAGTAGTGAAAAGGAAATAATTCCTAGATGTGGGATTCCACTCTCTATTGACTCAGACAGAGGAACTCTGTTTACTTTCAAGGTCACTTAAAACTTGTGTAAGGCTTTAAGCTTACACTGGCATTTTCACATCGCTTATCACCCACAATCCTCTGGTGATGTAGAATAAATAAACAGGACCTTAAAGTCCAAACGAACAAAAGCTATGCAGCATGCAGGAACTTCTAAATGGGATGAACTACTTCCTGTTGTTTTGGCTGAAATCAGAATGACACCAAAACAAAACTACCAAACTTTCACAGTTTGAGGTGATTTTTTCTCTTCATTCTCGGGAGTTCGCAGTCTTCGTCCCGGATGTTCTTTATAAGTGTAAGTTTGTCCCTGATGAGCAACTGTGGCAAGGAAAAACTCCCCGAGACGGCATAAGGAAGAAACCTTGAGAGGAACCAGACTCAAGAGGGAACCCATCCTCATCTGGGTTGCACCAAATGTCCATTTATTACAGATATACTATGTTGCAGGGTACAATGATGATGATCAAAGCGAAAAGTAGTCCTGAGTCAGTGTAGCAGACAGTTGACATTAACTTCAGTCCAATCCATCCTCAAAGCACCCGTTCTTACTCCGGAATTACATGGAACCACTCAAGGCGTTGATGAGAAACCGTCCCAAGCTGCACAGAGTCGCCTCCAGTCGAAGAGAACACTATCCAGAGGCAGACCAGGACGAAGTGGAAAGATCCACAAAGGGGAGAGGGGCAGGAACAGTGGTCACTGGAGCCTCAGGAGCATGTTTAACCCAAACCCAGAGAGAGAGAGAGAGAGAGAGAGAGAGAGAGAGAGAGAGAGAGAGAGAGAGAGAGAGAGAGAAGAGGGTGACAGGAAGAGAAGGGTATGGATTATTAAATGTCCTTATTGTTGTATGAAAGTTAAGTTAAATCAGTGTGATATTGGATAAAGTAATTTGCCAGTGTGTGTGTGTGTGTGTGTGTGTGTGTGTGTGTGTTTGTGTGTATTTGACAATTCATTGTGTGGTAAACATTAAAGAAGCAATAAAGAAAAAATACAAGTGACAAATAAGCATCAGCGTGTTTTATTGCAGAAGCATAACAATTATTCCTCATTAACCAAATTATCCGGGTTGCCCAGATTCCAGACTGTGTGTTGTATTAGATGAGTGTATAAGTCTTATAATAAACAGATTTGATTCATCTCATGACTGTACACCACACGACTGCAGTGTGTGTGTGTGTGTGTGTGTGTGTGTGTGTGTGTGTGTGTGTGTGTGTGTGTGTGTACTGTGGAACAATTACACTGATGCTGGACCTGCCTCCAGTGGTGTAGGACAGGAACATTGTTGTTTCTAAAAAATATAACAAACGAAATCTTTTCATTAGAAGCTTAAATGAAAAATATTCATCTCTCTCTCTTATCCATTAAAAAACTAGCTTGGAAATTAGAAAATATAATAAAAAACATAAAATAATAGTGTAGTATTATTGTGAAATGAGTTATTGATTAAAACTAGTAATCAAATTCAGGAACCGTAGCTTCGAAATTTGGGTAAAATAATTTGTCAATGTGGATAAAAGTATAAATAAAAAACCTATTAGTTTAAAAACTAGCAATGAAGTAGAAAAACTGATTTTTGGTAAAAAAAAAAAAATTGCTATCAGATTTAATAAAAAGCTAATAATTATTACTAATTAATTCAAAACTAATTTTTAGGTCTATTATTTCATTAAATGAGAGCTCCACTGAACACCAGCTTTCTCAATTAAAAATTAGGTATAATTTTGAGTAAAAGAATTTAAATTCATGTAGTAAATGTAGTAAGAAATGTAGTAAAATAATTTGCTTTATTTTTGAATTGAATAAAGTTTGGCTTTGTCGTATTCCTGACCAGGTTTTACTGAGAAAAAATAAATAAATGATAAGAAGAAAATATACTTTTAGAATACAAGTTAATAAATATGATGTGTACAATAAAATTTCCAAAAATTGGAAAATTGATCTATTTTGTACATTTTACACCAGAATTCAGTTTGTCATCATTAACAACTGGACACTTACAGTAGAAAGCTGTAAAATTACTATTGAATTAGGAATTTTACTCATTGTATACTTTTAATTTTTTTACTTTTTAGCACATAAGCAGCCGGAGACACAGATGCCGAGCAACTGGGAAATCGCAGAAAATAAAGTTCAGCTCAGTGTTCACGGTGAAAATCTATCACACACACACACACACACACACACACACACACACACACACACACACACACACACACAGTCTGTCTTACTAACCTTCTGACGACCTTCTCTTGACAAATTTACCATTAATTAATTTACTTTTTAAATGCATTTATATTTTATCCTGAACCTCATAAATTAAAAGAAAACATATTTTATGGTTTTTAAATAAATAATTACACAAATACAAACAACAAGAATATACTTTTGGAAAACAAAACTACTAGAGATTTTTCTTTTGATTACAGGGGATACGTTTTGGACAATGAATTTTATTTTATATATTTTTTTACAATTTTTTTTTTATTTATTCAAATGAAAATCGTCAAAAACTGTTGGACTGAGTTATCCTGAGGGGCGGGGTTTACAAAAGGGGTGGGGCTAAACAGAATAGACAGTTTAACACTGAAAAGATTTTATTGCCAAAATGTAAAAAATATTTTAAAATGTATATAATTTTGTTGGTGTGAAATATTCAAAGAAAACGTGCCATTTCAAGAGAACATTAAAGAAATCTGAAGATCAAAAAATGTATTGCATTTATTATGGTTTTTTTATTTATTTATTTATTTATTTTATAGAATAAATAATAAGGAATATTTGGAGAGTTTTACAAATCTGTTATTACACAGAATTTAATGCAGTTTATTATTATTATCACTTATTATTATTATTATTATTATTATTATTATTATTATTATATTTATTTTATTTATTATTGTGTGTGTGTGTGTGTGTGTGTTTCATATTCAGACCAAGCTCACACTTCAGAATTTTGGAGTGTGTTTGTGGAGATTTGTGAGATTTCATTCAGCCACAAGGAGCTCTACAGCAGGAGATCTTCCACTCCAACGCATGGAAAGCAGATCTTTATGGAGTTTGCTTTGTGCACAGGGGCATTGTCCTGCTGGAACAGATTTGGATCTCCTAGTTTATTTATTTATTTATTTATTTATTTATTTATTTATTTATTTATTTATTTATTTATTTATTTATTAAGACTTTAATTTATTTATTTATTTATAAATCAATTAATCAGTGTTGTGTTCCCAAGGTTTATTAATATAATTGGGAACAATCCTTAAATTGACGGAACAGAAACTGTTCAATCAGGTGAAGAAGTTGTGTTTGGAAGCTGTAGAAGTGAAAGGTAGCAGTTTCGTGATAAATCACAGCAGACACTATAAAAATAGAACTTGCTGCACTAAATGTGGAGTAGGCAGGCTAAGATAGATCATTACATTCAAGTTTATTCATTTATCCACATTTAATCACACAAGCAAATAGAGGAGATCGTATGATATTTGGAAATTGTGTTTTTTAAGATCCCAAACTGACAGTAGCACTTTAATACTTTAGCCATTTATAAATGTTCAGATGAGGAACCGTGTTGCCAGATTGGTGTGTTTTCCAGTAATTGTTCAAAACCCACACAAAAAACTCTATAGTAAATACACAAATCTTACCAATAACAGTACAAATAAATTTTGACAATGAATTAATTAAAAAAGACAACAAAACTGTGGCGCATCACATATTTACAATATAATAACGCAAATGAAGTGTTCTTGTCTAAAGAAGGTTACGTTGTAACTACGTTGTAAACTTTTTTACGTCTGTCATTTAGCACATCAGAAATATTAAAATCCCACCTGTCTAATCCCATTTCATCCCATATGGTACAACTTAAAACCACCACAATCTGCCCAGTCTGCCAACACTGATGAAGAAAATAAAAATGTAAAGAGTTCAATTCTGAATTGGAAATCTTTTTTTTTTCTCTTATCAGGTCACAAAAAAATCAGTTTTTTCCACCTTATAAATGTAACCAAAGTGTAGTCTCTTTCTTCACACAGCGCTTAATAATTTAATAATTGCATTATTGTAAGGTTAAGTACTGTACTGTACTAAAGTATAGATTTGAGGTACTTGTACTCTAGATGATTTGTTACTTCTCATGACTCTTTGTAGTTGTAAAGTACGAGGCTGCAAAATACTTTTTTACTGAGCTTATAAAATATGACATTTTGGTATAGAATAAATACAGCCAAAAGCCTCCAATCCATTTGGAATTCTTTTTATAAAATCAGCATTTCTTTTTAGGTGCAATGTTTATGTTCACTTTATTAACTTTAATGCCAATAAAAATAACCTATTAAATGCCATTAAAGTGGAATTAATGGACAGACATAAAGGAGTTTGAGAAAATGTGCATTTCAGAAGAAAATTTCAAACAGCACTTACAGGATTTTGCATCTAAACACTTTAAATGAAATTTTAGGTCTTCATCCCTGGGCTGAGGAAAAACACCTGTGGCCACATGCCTGTGTTCCAGATTAGGGCACTGTATAACAGTTAAAACCCGTTTATAGACATGGAATAAGCAGATTATAATAGGGACATAGACTAGCAAGACAAAGAAATCTATTATGATAAGGAGGAATCCTTATTTCCCAACACTAAATGTAAGTTCATTTATTGATGTTTTACTATTCAGGTTTTCCAATTATGCAGACGTTTCTACAAACATTAGTGAAAGAACGTGTCGCTCTCAGGAGCATAGTGATCTCCAGCATGGTACCGTAACACAATAAGTTCAGTCGTGAAATTTCCTCCCTACTAAATATTTCACAGTAAACTGTTAGTGGTGTTATAACAAAGTGAAAGCGACTGGGAACCACAGCAACTCAACCACGGAGTGTTCGACCACCTAAAACCACATGGGCTCGGACCCTTATTTCCAGTGAAAGGAACACTTAATGCTAATTTTAGGCTAAATGAAAAGAAATATGTAAATGGAAAATATGTAACTCTAAATTTATTTGTATATTTAAATTGTGGTATTTATTAATGCATGGCATAAGAGACAGTTCATGTAAACTTACCCATAATAAAACTGCACTGCAGAAATCATTAAAAAACATGTCTTTGGGAAAACCATTAAAACAGCATGTTTGTCGCATGTCCTCTCCACGTTACACCACCTGGCTGTTACGCAGTTCAGGAAACATGCAAAAGGTGTTTAAAATGACAACTAAAAAAATACCATAACAGTGTATGCACTGTACAAAAACTTTAATAAGGTACAGCAAGAACAAAAAACAACAACGACAAAACACTCAAAATTGACGTTCTGAAAGCTGGTTGGTGTTTGGAGACTCTGGCAAAAAAATGCTGGAACTCGCTGGCAGGCTCCCAGGTGTCATCCCAAGTTATTCCACTGCAAAGTATCATAAGTGCACATGTTATTGGAACACTACATGACCAGGGAGCTTTTTCTTGCCACAGACATCAATAAAAGGAACTGCTGCATGCAAGACACCATTTTAACTTTGCCCACATCATATTGGTCATGGAATAGACTTAGCATTGCAATAGAGTTACATTTTTAATAAAACACCACTTACCACACAGTGCAAGGCAACCAGTGGACTTTCAATTCCGCTTTTCCCTACACACACACACACACACACACACACACACACACACACACACACACACACACACACACACACACACACACAGTAATATTTATTGGAATCAGAATCAGTGTTATTGGAACGCCAGAATCAGTCAATAAGACAAACGAGCAGCCTATTAAAAGACATTTTACCTCATTTGTTCTTTTCCTGGTTGTTTTATCAAATAGGAAGATCTTCTGCCTACTACATTTTCATCAGCCTTAATGATCAAAAGACAAGGAACGTTTATGAAGCAATGAATGTCAAGTTTGCAGTTGAATCTCAAAGTAATAGTTATCATTTCACTTGTGAGGTGATCTGTGGTCCTGTCCATTTGTGTCCAAATGACTTTGTCCCTGCTTTTTGTCGATCAGGCAAAACATACTGGGCTGGGTTTCCCAAACCCCTCTTAGCTTTAGTCAGTGATTGACATTAACCACAGCACTTGGACATTGGACACGTACACACAGCTAAATAACTAAAAAGAACAAAATACTGTTTACCAATAAACTGATGACTCGAATAAACCCAGTTTGCATGAAGTCAGCTCTGTCTGAGAGCAAATTTATTAATAGTGTGAATTGAAGTACACCACTGCCAAAAAAACTTACCTTTTCTTCCCTTCTTCACATATGGCCCCTCCTGACTCAAGGACTGGGAGGTGGAAGAGGAAGCAGTTGGAGGACAAGACTGTGGAAGGGAGAGACAGTGGTGGCAGAAGGTGCCAGTGAACCGATTAAGGTTTTTGTCCTTTTCCTCCTCTGTTGCAAAGACCTAGAACATGGCAGTGAAGGTGGAGTAGGAGAAGAGTGTAGTAAGAACAGCTGTAAAACTAGTAGAGAAGGCAGGAGAGAGAGAAGTTGGAGAACATGGGGAAGAGAGAGAAACAAGGTTGAGTGTAAATACTGTCTCTGACTTTTTTGTAAGGCTCTCTGGCTGCTCCATGGTGGGGTGGGGGGATTCAAATAAAAGAGGGATGTTGGAAGCTGGCAAATCTGAAGGACCCGATTTTCTTCATCAGTGTTGGCAGACTGGGCAGATTGTGGTGGTTTTAAGTTGTACCATATGGGATGAAATGGGATTAGACAGGTGGGATTTTAATATTTCTGATGTGCTAAATGACAGACATGGAAAAAAGTTTACAACGTAGTTAAACGTAACCTTCTTTAGACAAGAACACTTCATTTGCGTTATTATATTGTAAATATGTGATGCGCCACAGTTTTGTTGTCTTTTTTAATCAATTCATTGTCAAAATTTATTTGTACTGTTGTTGGTAAGATTTGTGTATTTACTATAGAGTTTTTTGTGTGGGTTTTGAACAATTACTGGAAAACACACCAATCTGGCAACACGGTTCCTCATCTGAACATTTATAAATGGCTAAAGTATTAAAGTGCTACTGTCAGTTTGGGAACTTAAAAAACACAATTTCCAAATATCATACGATCTCCTCTATTTGCTTGTGTGATTAAATGTGGATAAATGAATAAACTTGAATGTAATGATCTATCTTAGCCTGCCTACTACACATTTAGTGCAGCAAGTTCTATTTTTATAGTGTCTGCTGTGATTTATCACGAAACTGCTACCTTTCACTTCTACAGCTTCCAAACACAACTTCTTCACCTGATTGAACAGTTTCTGTTCCGTCAATTTAAGGATTGTTCCCAATTATATTAATGAACTGTTCTACTTACCGAGTGGAAAATCCCAGTGGACCTTGGGAACACAATACTGATTAATTGATTTGTTAATAATTAAATAATTAAATAAATAAATAAATAAATAAATAAATAAGATAAGTTCTAATAAATAAAGAAAGAAAGAAAGAAAGAAAGAAAGAAAGAAAGAAAGAAAGAAAGAAAGAAAGAAAGAAAAAGAAAAGTCCTAATAAATAAATAAATAAATAAATAAATAAATAAATAAATAAGATAAGTTCTAATAAATAAAGAAAGAAAGAAAGAAAGAAAAGAAAGAAAGAAAGAAAGAAAGAAAGAAAGAAGAAAGAAAGAAAGAAAGAAAGAAAGAAAGAAAGAAAGAAAAAAGAAAAGTCCTAATAAATAAATAAATAAATAAATAAATAAATAAATAAATAAATAAATAAAGGAAGACATGCAGATAGAAAATGTCCACCTGGATTGAGCAGCCCTGCCATAATTAATTTATAGCGAGCTATTCTTTTTAATTCTTATTTATCGTAGTCTCGACCTCGTCCATAACACAAAACGGACTGCAATCTGATTCCCCAACACGTCAGTTTTCAACGCCGCAGGTTCAGAGATCTACAGACGTCTGTGGGAATCACTGCATGTTGAAAAATGCCGCTAAAGGGGTACCAGTGCTTCAAAATGTGACCCCAAGGGATCCTGACCAAACGTCCATGTGTGATGAGTTGGGCGTGCGAATGTGTTGGATGATGGCAGCCACGTTGACGATACTCTGGGAAATTTCCAGCCTTCTTGGCACCTGAGGCAAGATTCCTACTTTCATTTGTGTAGAGCGTTATGTAAAAAACATGAAGAATTAGTCATGCATAGAAAATGAAGACGATCTACAACTTATTATGGACAATTACAAAAGTATGGCTGTGTATTATTGTGTGTTTAATGCTTTTAAAAGCAGTGATCTCCTCTATCTATCTATCCATCCATCTGGGAAAGAAACGGTTCCTGGTTAATAAATGTAAAAAGCGCACGCAACACGACACTGAAAAATAGCGGAGCGCTTACAACCTCGACTCCTCCTATAAACGTGTCGAATTTTCTCCAGACATAAAAACCTGCACCCCAGCAACGAATCTAAAACACTGGATAAAGTAATGACATTGCAAGTGTGTGTGTGAATGTGTGTGTGTGTGTGTGTGTGTGTGTGTGTGTGTGTGTGTGTGTGTTGGACAATTTACTGTGTTAAACATTCAAGAAGCAATAAAGAAAAATACAAGTAAAAAATAAGTTAAGTCAAGTCAGGTTTATTTGTATAGCGCTTTTCACAACAGATATTGTCTCAAAGCAGCTTTACACAAATCAACAGTGAAGGTGAATGGTGTGTGTTTATCCCTGATGAGCAGCCGTGGCGACTGTGGCAAGGAAAACTCCCTTAGATGTTATGAGGAAGAAACCTTGAGAGGAACCAGACTCAAAAGAGGAACCCATCCTCATCTGGGTGACATCAATACTTTTATCATCAATTTTTCCAAAATAATCATCAATGTGTTTTATCTCAAAAGTATAACAATTATTCCTCATTAGTCAAATGAGCTAAATTGTCAAAATTACCAAAATTTAAATACTCTTTAAAAGGAATATGGAAAAACTTCAGATTTGGAGAACTGTCCTGAAAGTTGTTTAAGAAGGTTAAAACCACATATCGGTTCAGTTCTTCTTCTACACTTAGACCTACACTTTCATCATTCTCTGATTTTATCCCGTCTTTATTTTTATTTCCCTCCTTTATTTTCTCTCTCGGTGTGGACAGAAGCTCCGCTGATGTTTCTGCTCCTTTCTCATTCTGCACTTTACAGGTTTCTTTTAAGTCTAAATCTTTAAATTGAAAACCGAATTGTGAGTCAAACGTGATTTGTTTTCCTGCTTGTTCACAAAAGTTATTGATTTTAGGTGTAAATATATAATATTTTGAAAATCCAATATATATTTTTATATCAGAATGTTTTTCAGCAAACTTAATTAAATTATACATACAGGAAAGGTGATTTTCTCTTGCTATACAAGGACTATTCAGTGTATAGATCCATATTTCTAATACATCATCATTCTCCTTTAAAAATTCTTCTATTTCTTCTATAATTAAATCCTCACTGTGTACTTTTCCTCTACGCTTTGGGTAATATGGACCTTTTATATCTATCATAAACTCGCTATTTGACATACTCTCACCCTTTCTTTGAAAAAAAAAAAATGCATGTTGTCTATTCGCAAGTTTTCGTGTTTTTTTTATATTTCTATTTATATAGTCTTTTTTCTTATCGATCATTTCCAAAAATTTATTTTTTAGATTTCCAAAAGTTCTATTTTCATCATTTAGTGAAAATATTTTTTGTGTAGTATTAAGATAATTATCTTCAAGAAAAAGTAAAATATTTTTTACATTCAAATAGTCTATGAAATTATTAATTGCAATAGTGATGATGAAAAGCAGAACTGCAGGCAGAGCAACTCTGTAAAAAAAAATGTTTTATTCTTTATTTTAAACATATAAACATTGAAATAAACATTGTGTATTTTCTTTGGGTTTCTATTTATTTCCTGAACCTTGGGAATTTTCCATCAATACTCACTTCCTCTTTCTTTCTGGACTTTTAGAGTCGTCATTTGTTCTTTTCCTGCAGATCAATAGCATCATCTTTATCATCTTATCATTAGAAAAATGCAAAATAATTTTTATGTAAATACAGCAGGAAGCAGCGTTGCACTGATTATTTCTTTATAATATCACTGGTTATTATTTGTTGAAATATCCATTGAACATAAGTAAGTGATTTATTTATTATGATATGATATATATATATATATACAGGGAGTGCAGAATTATTAGGCAAGTTGTATTTTTGAGGATTAATTTTATTTGAGGATTTAATTTGAACAACAACCATGTTCTCAATGAACACAAAAAACTCATTAATATCAAAGCTGAATATTTTTGGAAGTAGTTTTTAGTTTTAGCTATTTTAGGGGGATATCTGTGTGTGCAGGTGACTATTACTGTGCATAATTATTAGGCAACAACAAAAACAAATTCATACCCATTTCAATTATTTATTTTACCAGTGAAACCAATATAACATCTCAACATTCACAAATATACATTTCTGACATTCAAAACCAAACAAAACAAATCAGTGACCAATATAGCCACCTTTCTTTGCAAGGACACTCAAAAGCCTGCCATCCATGGATTCTGTCAGTGTTTTGATCTGTTCACCATCAACATTGCGTGCAGCAGCAACCACAGCCTCCCAGACACTGTTCAGAGAGGTGTACTGTTTTCCTCCTTGTAAATCGCACATTTGATGATGGACCACAGGTTCTCAATGGGGTTCAGATCAGGTGAACAAGGAGGCCATATCATTAGATTTTCTTCTTTTATACCCTTTCTTGCCAGCCACGCTGTGGAGTACTTGGGCGTGTGTGATGGAGCATTGTCCTGCATGAAAATCATGTTTTTCTTGAAGGATGCAGACTTCTTCCTGTACCACTGCTTGAAGAAGGTGTCTTCCAGAAACTGGCAGTAGGACTGGGAGTTCAGCTTGACTCCATCCTCAACCCGAAAAGGCCCCACAAGCTCATCTTTGATGATACCAGCCCAAACCAGTACTCCACCTCCACCTTGCTGGCGCCTGAGTCGGACTGGAGCTCTCTGCCCTTTACCAATCCAGCCACGGGCCCATCCATCTGGCCCATCAAGACTCACTCTCATTTCATCAGTCCATAAAACCTTAGAAAATCAGTCTTGAGATATTTCTTGGCCCAGTCTTGACGTTTCAGCTTGTGTGTCTTGTTCAGTGGTGGTCGACTTTCTGCCTTTCTTACCTTGGCCATGTCTCTGAGTATTGCACACCTTGTGCTTTTGGGCACTCCAGTGATGTTGCAGCTCTGAAATATGGCCAAACTGGTGGCAAGTGGCATCTTGGCAGCTGCACGCTTGACTTTTCTCAGTTCACGGGCAGTTATTTTGCGCCTTGGTTTTTCCACACGCTTCTTGCGACCCTGTTGACTATTTTGAATGAAACGCTTGATTGTTCGATGATCACGCTCAGAAGCTTGGCTATTTTAAGACTGCTGCATCCTCTGCAATATATCTCACTATTTTTGACTTTTCTGAGCCTGTCAAGTCCTTCTTTTGACCCATTTTGCCAAAGGAAAGGAAGTTGCCTAATAATTATGCACACCTGATATAGGGTGTTGATGTCATTAGACCACACCCTTCTCATTACAGAGATGCACATCACCTAATATGCTTAATTGGTAGTAGGCTTTCCAGCCTATACAGCTTGGAGTAAGACAACATGCATAACGAGGATGATGTGGTCAAAATACTCATTTGCCTAATAATTCTGCACTCCCTGTATATATATATATATATATATATATATATATATATATATATATATATATATATATACACACAGTGAGGAAAATAAATATTTGAACACGCTTCTATTTTGCAAGTTCTCCCACTTAGAAATCATGGAGGGTCTGAAATTCTCATCGTAGGTGCATGTCCACTGTGAGAGACATAATCTAAAAAACAAAATCCAGAAATCACAATGTATGATTTTTAAACTATTTATTTGTATAATACAGCTGCAAATAAGTATTTGAACACCTGAGAAAGTCGATGTTAATATTTGGTACAGGAGCCTTTGTTTGCAATTACAGTGGTCAAACGTTTCCTGTAGTTCTTCACCAGGTTTGCACACACTGCAGGAGGGATTTTGGCCCACTCCTCCACACAGATCTTCTCTAGCTCAGTCAGGTTTCTGGCCTGTCGCTGAGAAACACGGAGTTTGAGCTTCCTCCAAAGATTCTCTATTGGGTTTAGGTCTGGAGACTGGCTAGGCCATGCCAGAACCTTGATATGCTTCTTACAGAGCCACTCCTTGGTTATCCTAGCTGTGTGCTTCGGGTCATTGTCATGTTGGAAGACCCAGCCTCGACCCATCTTCAATGCTCTAACTGAGGGAAGGAGGTTCTTCCCCAAAATCTCGCAATACATGGCCCCGGTCATCCTCTCCTTAATACAGTGCAGTTTGCAGAAAAACACCCCCAAAGCATGATGCTACCACCCCCATGCTTCACAGTAGGGATGGTGTTCTTGGGATGGTACTCATCATTCTTCTTCCTCCAAACACGTTTAGTGGAATTATGACCCAAAAGTTCTATTTTGGTCTCATCTGACCACATGACTTTCTCCCATGACTCCTCTGGATCATCCAAATGGTCATTGGCAAACTTAAGACGTGCCTGGACATGTGCTGGTTTAAGCAGGGGAACCTTCCGTGCCATGCATGATTTCAAACCATGACGTCTTAGTGTATTACCAACAGTAACCTTGGAAACCGTGGTCCCAGCTCTTTTCAGGTCATTGACCAGCTTCTCCCGTGTAGTTCTGGGCTGATTTCTCACCTTCCTTAGGATCATTGAGACCCCACGAGGTGAGATCTTGCATGGAGCCCCAGTCTGAGGGAGATTGACAGTCATGTTTAGCTTCTTCCATTTTCTAATGACTGCTCCAACAGTGGACCTTTTTTCACCAAGCTGCTTGGCGATTTCCCCGTAGCCCTTTCCAGCCTTGTGGAGGTGTACAATTTTGTCTCTAGTGTCTTTGGACAGCTCTTTGGTCTTGGCCATGTTAGTAGTTGGATTCTTACTGATTGTATGGGGTGGACAGGTGTCTTTATGCAGCTAACGACCTCAAACAGGTGCATCTAATTTAGGATAATAAATGTAGTGGAGGTGGAGATTTTAAAGGCAGACTAACAGGTCTTTGAGGGTCAGAATTCTAGCTTATAGACAGGTGTTCAAATACTTATTTACAGCTGTATCATACAAATAAATAGTTTAAAAATCATATATTGTGATTTTTTTTTTAGATTATGTCTCTCACAGTGGACATGCACCTACGATGATAATTTCAGACCCTCCATGATTTCTAAGTGGGAGAACTTGCAAAATAGCAGCGTGTTTAAATACTTATTTTCCGGTCACAATCGGTTAAAATATCTCAACTTAATTCCACATTTTTATCTGTTGTCCCTTAAATGAATACTTTTTTAAGTTTTTAAAACTCATCATTATGGATATGTACAAATATTGATGCTTTATGCAAATGTATGTTTATTATTGGTTAAACTAAACTCAACATAGAGCACGGAGACTAAATATTCTTGTAAAAGTTTTAAAGTAATTACTGTGTTTTAAATGGCATAAATCATCAGGACACCAAATGGCCCTTTTTCTATGTTTCCACACGGACGGTTTTAATTGCTGGACGTGTGCGTCATGGCGGATTTTGCTGCTGATATTGCGGCGCGTATCGTGCGGAGCCCCGCCCCCATCTCGGATACTCAGACCACTGCTCTGTTATGTTGATTCCAGCATACAGACCGCTCGTCAGACGCTCTAAACCGGTTCTGAAACAGGTGAAAACCTGGCCAGAAGGAGCTACTTCTGCTCTTCAGGACTGTTTTGAGTGCACTGACTGGGACATGTTTAGAGAGGCTGCAACCTACGGCGATTCCATCAACTTGGAGGAGTACACATCATCAGTGACCAGCTACATCAGCAAGTGCGTTGATGACGTGACCATCTCCAAGACCATCACTACACGCTCCAACCAGAAGCCGTGGATGACTGCAAATGTGCGTGCGCTGCTGAAACAAAGAGACTCTGCCTTTAGAACAGGGGACAAGGCGGCCTTAAAAACAGCAAGGGCCAAACTGTCTCGTGCCATCAGAGAGGCGAAGCGCACGCACGTGAAAAAGATCCACAACCACTTCCAGGACAGTGGAGACACCCGGCGCATGTGGCAGGGCATCCAGGCGATCACGAATTACAAGACCACATCACCTGCTTGTGACCGTGATCCCTCCCTCCCAGATGTGCTGAACGACTTCTACGCCCGGTTCGAGGTGCAGAACAACGTGGTGGCGAGGAAGACCATCCCTCCTCCCAGTGACCAGGTGCTCTGTCTAACCACAGCTGAAGTGAGGAAAACTCTATGCAGAGTTAACCCACGGAAGTCTGCTGGACCTGACAACATTCCTGGCAGAGTGCTCAGGGAATGTGCAGAACAGCTAGCAGATGTCCTCACTGACATCTTCAACATCTCCCTGAGCAGCAACGTTGTTCCCACGTGCCTCAAGACAACGACCATTGTTCCCGTGCCGAAGAAGTCTTCTGTCTCCTGCCTCAATGACTATCGTCCCGTTGCGCTTACACCCATCGTGATGAAGTGCTTCGAGAGGCTCGTCATGAGGCACATTAAGACACAGCTTCCACCCTCCCTGGACCCCATGCAGTTTATGATCGTCCAAACCGTTCCACGGACGATGCTATCTCCACAACCCTTCATCTGGCCCTCACCCACCTGGATAACAAGGACTCTTATGTGCGAATGCTGTTCATTGACTTCAGCTCAGCATTCAACACAATCTTTCCTCAGCACCTGATCGAGAAGTTGAACCTTCTGGGCCTGAACACCTCCCTCTGTAACTGGATCCTGGACTTCCTGACTGAGAGACCTCAGTCAGTCAGGATCGGGAACAGCATCTCCAGCACCACCACACTGAGCACTGGAGCCCCTCAAGGCTGTGTGCTCAGTCCACTGCTGTTCACTCTGCTGACTCACGACTGTGTAGCAATGATCAGCTCGAACGACATCATCAAGTTCGCTGATGACACGACCGTGGTGGGTCTAATCAGCAAGAACGACGAGTCAGCATATAGAGAGGAGGTGCAACGGCTAACTGCCTGGTGTGGAGCATACAACCTGTCTCTGAACGTGGACAAAACGAAAGAGATGGTTGTGGACTTCAGGAGAGCACAGAGCGACCAATCTCCACTGATTATTGATGGATCCTCAGTGGAGATCGTCAAAAGCACCAAATTCCTTGGTGTTCATCTGGCAGACAACCTCACCTGGTCACTTAACACCAGCTCCATCACCAAGAAAGCCCAGCAGCGTCTATACTTTCTGAGAAGGCTGAGGAAAACCCACCTCCCTCCCCCATCCTGTCCATGTTCTACAGAGGGACCATTGAGAGCATCTTGAGCAGCTGCATCACTGCCTGGTTTGGGAATTGCACCGTCTCGGACCGCAAGTCCCTACAGAGGATAGTGAGGACAGCTGAGAAGATCATCGGAATCTCTCTCCCCTCTATCATGGACATTTACACTACACGCTGCATCCGCAAAGCACACAGCATTGTGGACGACCACACACACCCGTCACACACACTTTTTACACTCTTACCATCAGGAAAACGGTTCCGAAGCATTCGGGCCGCCACATCAAGACTGTGCAACAGTTTCTTTCCACAAGCCATCAGGCTACTCAACACACAGAACTGAAACGGAACTCTCTCTCACACACACACTCACTCAAATGTGTGTAACAAACTGAAAACATTTTTTCCTGGACTTAACACCTAACACACACTCCTCACTCATCTCAATCCATTCCACCACCATTCATTTATTTATTATTTATTATTCTTAACAGTACCACACTCTCAACTGCTGTTCTTGCACATTTAGGATTTTCACTGTATTATATTGTTTACATGCTGTTTTTGCACCTTCGACTGCTGCTGTATTTTTGCACTACACTGTTTACATTCACTTCTGGGATATAGTTTAGATTCTTGTATAGTTTTTACAGTTTTCTTGTACAGTACTGTATAATCTAGTATACAGTAGGTTTACTGGTCGGCGCTATATAGGGTTTTTGTGTCTTGTCTTGTGTCGTCTGTCTGCACTGTTTGCACTAGGTTGCACTCTATGCACTTTATGTAACTTGTGTTTTAGCTAATGTTGTTTTGTTTGTTGTTGTTTAGTGTAGCACCAGGGTTCTGGGGAAACGTTGTCTCATTTTTACTGTGTACTGTGTACCACTGTGTATAGTAGAAATGACAATAAAAGCCACTTGACTTGACTTGACTTGATTCGAGACTCGGTGCATCTTTCAGTTATTCAAAATTTTTTTCGCTGGAGTTTCTTTTTTTTATACTAGATTAAAGAAAGAACATTGTGAATAAACGTGTGTTACATTGAAGGTTTTAATTTCACCTCTTTAATATTTATTTAGATTTTCAATAAAAACGGTCAAACAGAGATTAATAATAAAATTTGAGCTGTTGAAAATTAATTGCGTTAACGCGCTATGAAGCCGTTAATTTTGAACGTTAATTTCGAGACGTTGAGACGTCTATTTTTATTTATATATTCTGCTGTTTTCTTATCGATCATTTCCAAAAATATATTTTGGTACATTTTCAAATAAGCTCCTTTCATCATTTAGTGAAAATATTTTTTGTATAGTATTAAGATAATTATTTTCAAGAAAAATTAAAATAGTTTTTGAATCCACATAGTCTAAGATATTACTAATTGCAATAGTGATGATGATAAATATCCACACGTCTGGAGGCAGAGCATCTGTATTTTCTTAGTGTTATTCTACTACTACTAATAAAACATTGTGTATTTCCATTGGTATTCTATTTATTTCCTGAACCTTGGAAATTTTCCATCAATACTCACTTCTTATCTCTTTCTGGACGTTCAGTACCGTCATTTCTTCTTTTTCTGCAAATCAAAAACATCATCTTTATCGACTTATCATTAGAAAAATGCTAAATAATGTATATGTAAATACAGCAGGAAGCAGCGTTGCACTGATTATTTCTTTATAATATCACTGGTTATTATTTGTTGAAATATCCATCAAACATAAGTAGTTGATTTGCTTATTATGATGCATTACAGACATTTTTTCTCATTTAAATGTACCTTAAATGAATAATATTCATGTTTTTAATACTCCATATAGATCCTTCATGCAAATGTATATTTATTATTAGTGAAACCGAACTCAACATGGAGAATGAAGTCTAAAAAAAGTCTTAAAATTTCCATCGAACATAAGTAAGTGATTTATTTATTATGATATATATATATATATACATTGAAGGTGTTAATTTCACCTCTTTAATATTTATTAAAAACGGTCAACGGAGATGTGCGTTAGTCGCGCGTTAATAAAATTTGAGTTGTTGAAAAAGAATTGCGTTAACGCGTTATGAAACCGTTAATATTGAACGTTAATTTTGAGACGTTCAGATTTTGAGATCTACAGGGACGTACACATCTCCTGCCTTGTGAGATGCTTTACTCTTGGCAGCAGTCGACAGAGTTTAGTTGTCTTGTATTGTATTTTTTGTGTGTCTGGCTCCGTCCACTCACCGAACCCGGTGCTCCATATAACAATAACATGTCCACATATACAGTGAGGAAAATAAGTATTTGAACACGCTGCTATTTTGCAAGTTCTCCCACTTAGAAATCATTGAGGGTCTGAAATTGTCATCGTAGGTGCATGTCCACTGTGAGAGACATAATCTAAAAAAAAAAATCCAGAAATCACAATATATGATTTTTCAACTATTTATTTGTATGATACAGCTGCAAATAAGTATTTGAACATCTGTCTATCAGCTAGAATTCTGACCCTCAAACACCTGTTAGTCTGCCTTTAAAATGTCCACCTCCACTACATTTATTATCCTAAATTAGATGCACCTGTTTGAGGTCGTTAGCTGCATAAAGACACCTGTCCACCCCATACAATCAGTAAGAATCCAACTACTAACATGGCCAAGACCAAAGAGCTGTCCAAAGACACTAGAGACAAAATTGTACACCTCCACAAGGCTGGAAAGGGCTACGGGGAAATTGCCAAGCAGCTTGGTGAAAAAAAGGTCCACTGTTGGAGCAATCATTAGAAAATGGAAGAAGCTAAACATGACTGTCAATCTCCCTCGGACTGGGGCTCCATGCAAGATCTCACCTCGTGGGGTCTCAATGATCCTAAGGAAGGTGAGAAATCAGCCCAGAACTACACGGTTTCCAAGGTTACTGTTGGTAATACACTAAGACGTCATGGTTTGAAATCATGCATGGCACGGAAGGTTCCCCGGCTTAAACCAGCACATGTCCAGGCACGTCTTAATTTTGCCAATGACCATTTGGATGATCCAGAGGAGTCATGGAAGAAAGTCATGTGGTCAGATGAGACCAAAATACAACATTTGGTGTTACTCCGTGTTTCTCAGCGACAGGGCAGAAACCTGACAAAACTTGCAAAATAGCAGGGTGTTCAAATACTTATTTTCCCCACTGTATATAGTTTTTCCTTGCCACAGTCGCCACCGGCTCACTCATCAGGGACAAACTTAATTATAAAGAACATATTCATTTTTACTCACCACTTTATCTGTGTAAAGCTGCTTTGAGACAATGTTCATTATTAAAAGCGCAATACAAATAAAAATGAATTGAATATATATACTGTACAGTTTATACAGTACAGTACTATAAATTGCCCTGTTTTTCTAAATGATGTACTGTAACGTGTTAAATCAGTAACAAATGATATTATACAACCCCCATACTGATCAGCTTTCTGTAAGACTCCTGCTCATTGCTGAAGTTTAATAGTGAAGGTCAGTGGTGAAGTTTAATGGTGAAGGTCAGTGGTGAAGTTTAATGGTGAAGGTCAGTGGTGAAGTTTATGCAGGGATGTTTGTGAACATGTTCAGCAGACTGTGTGTTGTATTAGAAGAGTGTATGAGAATTATCATAAACATATGTGATTCATTTCACGACTGCAAGTTTGTGTATGCGTCTGTGTGTGTGTGTGTGTGTGTGTGTGTGTGTGTATGTATGTGTGTGTGTGTATTGTGGAGAACTTACACTGATGTTGAACCTGCCTCCGGTGGTGTAGAAGCGGAACATTGTTGTTTCTAAAAAATATTTATAAAATAGCTCATTTATAGCTTAAGTGAAAAATATTAATCTCTCTCTCTCTCTCTCTCTCTCTCTCTCTCTCTCTCTCTCTCTCTCTCACACACACACACACACACTGTCTCTCTCTTTCCTGCCCCTCCACTTCTTTTTCTCTCTTTTTTTTTCAGTCTTAACCTTCAGTTTCAGTTCACAGATTATCACACAAAGTTTACACCTTAAATTTACAAAAAACATTTTTTTTGTTCATAAACACACACACACACACACACACACACACACACACACACACACACACACACACACACACACACAGTGTAAATAGTAAAACCTCACCGAATGTTCAGCTTCAGCAGGAGATGGAGGGCAGGGAGAAATGGGAGATGGCTGTGTTTGTGGATCAGATTCCTGCAGTAAATTGGGCGCTGCATGACGGTCTGTAGCGCCGTCCTTCAGTCCTCCAGGTTCATCTGGATCAGAAAGAGGTCTTGGCTCATGGCCCTCCTCCATGCCCTCTTCTGCGTTTTCTTTCATCAAACTTTTATCTAGTAAGGTTTCTTCTTTAAATGAATTCATGAAAAAGATTTGTTTAAGGGAGTGAGAGATTCGTTTTATACTCTGGTGTGATGTCAGTAATGGGAGGATGTTTTACTGAAATCTAACGGAAAACAGGTTTGTGTTTGTATGTGCATTATGTAGCCCAACCACAGCATCTCACACAGGTATGTTCACTTTGCTCATTCTTTCTGCATGGCATCATGTAGCTTTCTTGCGTCAAACAGCATCCACTAAACATTGTTGTTCTTCTCCTTGACTACAACCCTGAACCCCATTCTCTGATCCAAACTGTTTATCAAAATAATCGCTCTTATGTTCAAAATCAAATAATATCTGCTTGTGGGGTCAGTCCATTGTGAGAATTGTGACCTTCAGGAAGATGGGTGAGGTACTGCGTCACACTCCTGTTGTTTTCACATTGCAATCTTTGTCATATCTTTGGTATGTTGGCCTAAATTCCACACACTTCTTCTTCTCTGCAGCTGATCATATACACGGCTTGTCCCACACGCAGTGTTCAGATGTTCTGCACGATCACATTTACAAGAACAGGAAACTCATTAATTTCGCTAGAAACAGAAACTCAACTCATAGATACAAAGACATGATCCTTTAAGAAGTTATAAATGATGTGAAATTCTGACAACGTTGAAATATTAAGTTCAAAATATTTCACACATTTTCAGATTCCAATTTCACACTAAAAAATTTACATCATAGACTAAATAACCTAAACCTAATCCTGGGGAAACACCAGTAAAGTAATGTAATGTAATGTAATGTAATGTGATGTAATGGGTTGATCGATGTGTAGTTGCTTCGTATGCAACATCTTTTATTCACAAATTTGCATCTGTAACGTGTTAAAAGTTAAATAATTTAATTAAAACAGTTTATATGAGTGAATTCCAAACAATATGTTATTTGATTGTATTTATTAGTGTTTGAAGGCTCCCTGCTGTAGCTAAAGAACATGCCACAATCAGGACCTGCAAAAACATGAATTTTACTGGCCTCTACTGTCTATTTTGAGCAACTACAGGTTGATTTCACATCCCTGCGAGAGATCTGTTGAAATAAATGTGCGTGTGTGTGTGTGTGTGTGTGTGTGTGTGTGTGTGTGTGTGTGTGTGTGTGTGTGTGTGTGTGTGAGACAATTCATTGTGTGGTAAACATTAAAGAAGAAATAAAGAAAAATACAAGTAAAAAAATAAGCATCAGCGTGTTTTATTGCAGAAGCGAAACAATTATTCCTCATTAGCCAAATTAGCCGAATTATCAGAATTAGCTGAATTCAATCACTGTTTTACAGAAAGAGGGAAAAACTTCAGATTGAAATTACGGCCCTGAAAGTTTTTTAGAAGGTTAAACACACATTTTGGTTGTATTGTAGTTGTTTCTCTTCACTTAGACCTACACTTTCATCATTCTCTGCTTTAATCCCGTCTATATCACATATACAATTTATATTATTTATAAATATATAATATTTTGAAAATCCAATATACATTTTTATATCACGATATCTTTTTAAAAAATGAATTAAATTATACACACAGAGAAGGTGATTTCTTTTCTTCCTAAACAAGGATTATTCAGTGTATAGATCCATATTTCTAATAAATCCTCCTTTTCTATATCTTCTAGTTCTTTTATAATGAAATCCTCACTGTGTTTTTTTCTCTTTCGAAAACATAACCCATATATATTATACGTGTTATTAGACATACTCTCACCCTTTCTTTTTAAAAGATAAAATGCATGTTGTCTATGTTCATTTTTATTTCTATATGCTGTTGTTTTCTTATCGAGCATTTTTTTTAATTTATTTTATTCATTTACATAAATACAAATTTCATCATTTAGTGAAAATATTTGTTTGTATAGTATTAGGATAATTATCTTGAAGAAAATGTGAAATATTTTAAGAATCTATAAACTCTGTTAATATTATATTATTATTATATTATAATTATTATTTATGAACTACATGAGTTTAAGGGAATGGGAGTTTTGTTTATTTCTCTCATGTGATGTCAGTAATGGGAGGATGTTTTACTGTAATCTAACGAAAAACAGGTTTGTGTCTGTATGTGCATTATGTAGCCCAACCACAGCATCTCACACAGGTATGTTCACTTTGCTCATTCTTTCTGCATGGCATCATGTAGCTTTCTTGCGTCAAACAGCATCCACTAAACATTGTTGTTCAACAATGTAATCTCGATCCCTTGCCTAAGTTTCTTTAAACAGATAACTCCAAAGGTAATCAAACCTGTTTTAAAAATAATTAACTCTTCCATTAGCACTGGTTATGTACCTAAATCCTTCAAACTGGCAGTTATCCACCCCCTTATTAAGAAACCTGACCTTGACCCATGTCAGTTGTCCAACTACAGACCGATATCAAATCTCCCCTTTATATCCAAAATTTTAGAAAAGGTTGTAGCACAGCAGTTCTGCTCACATCTGCTTATGAATAACATTTTTGAAATGTATCAGTCAGGATTTCGGCCTCATCATAGCACAGAGACGGCGCTAGTTAAGGTGGTAAATGACCTGTTATTGGCATCTGATCAGGGTTTTGTCTCCTTACTTGTTTTGCTCGACCTTAGTGCAGCTTTTGACACCATTGATCACACTATACTGCTTGCTGGACTTGAGAACGTTGTAGGAATAAAGGGAACAGCTCTCTCTTGGCTCAGGTCTTATTTGACTGATCGCTATCAGTTTGTGGATGTAAATGGTGAGTTCTCCACGCTCTATGAGGTAAAGTTTGGTGTTCCTCAGGGATCTGTCTTAGGCCCACTGCTTTTCTCTTTATATATGCTGCCTCTTGGTGAAATCATTCATAAACATGGGATTTGCTTCCATTGCTATGCTGATGACACACAGCTGTATATTTCAGCAAAGCCAGATGAGCTAGATCAGCTTAACAATGTTGAGAAGTGTGTAAAGGACATTAGACAGTGGATGCTTAATAACTTTCTTCTGCTCAACTCAAATAAGACGAAAGTACTTTTACTAGGACCACATGCAGCTAGAAGTAAACTTTCCGATTACGTAGCATCTCTGGATGGTGTTTCTGTTTCAGCATGTACGGCTGTCAAAGACCTTGGTGTGATTATTGACCCGAGTCTTTCCTTTGAGTCTCACGTGAATAATATCACCAGGATCGCCTTCTTTCACCTTAGAAATATTGCTAAAATTAAAAATATGATGTCGTTACAGGATGCAGAAAAACTAGTTCATGCTTTTGTTACTTCTAGATTAGACTACTGTAACGCTTTACTGTCTGGGTGTGTGAGTAAGTGCATAAATAAGCTTCAGTTAGTTCAGAATGCAGCAGCAAGGGTCCTCACTAGATCTAGGAAATACAACCACATCACCCCGGTTTTAATCAGTCTACACTGCTCCCAATTACATCTTGCATTGATTATAAAATATTACTACTGACGTATAAAGCACTTAACGGTTTCGCACCGCAGTATCTGAGTGAACTTCTGTACCAGTATGATCCTCCACGCCTACTTAGATCAAAAGGTGCTGGCTATCTGTTGGTTCCTCAAATAATGAAGACTACAGCAGGGGGCAGATCTTTCTCTTATAAAGCCCCACAGTTATGGAACAGCCTTCCAACCAGTGTTCGGGACTCGGACACAGTCTCAGTGTTCAAGTCGAGGTTGAAAACTTATTTATTTAGTCAAGCCTTTTATCAGTAGATTTTTCTTAGGTAATGGAGCAGATCTGGAGGGTTAATGGGTATAGAGTGTTTGGTGAACTGGTATATTTGTATGCTGTCGTCCCCTCACATTCACACGTTCACTCAGGTTTGTTGACGGTGGTGTGGTGGGTCGTCTCTTATCCCAGAGATCCCTCATGTCTGTGTTACCTTCTGGTTCTCCCTTTTAGTTATGCTGCCATAGCGAGTCTTGCCGGAGTCCAAACGGCACAGTGACATTAACTTTCATACACCAATAGGGACACTTAATAATCCATATCCTTCTCTTCCCGTCACCTCTCTCTCTCTCTCTCTCTCTCTCTCTCTCTCTCTCTCTCTCTCTTTTGGTCGAGTTAAACATGCTCCTGAGGCTCCAGTGACCACTGTTCCTGCCCCTCTCCTCCGTGGATCTTCACACTTCTGTGCAGCTAGGACGGTCTCTCATCAACACCTTGGGTGGTTCCATGTAATTCCGGAGTAGAACGGGTGCTTTGAGGACGGATTGGACTGTAGTTGATGTCGGTGGTCTGCTGCATTGACTCGGGAGTGCAGTTTGCTTCTGATCGTCATCACTGTACCCCACAACATTGTATATCTGCTTCAAATGGACATTTGGTGCAACCCAGATGAGGATGGGTTCCCTCTTGAGTCTGGTTCCTCTCAAGGTTTCTTCCTTATGCCATTTCGGGGAGTTTTTCCTTGCCACAGTTGCTCATCAGGGACAAACATACTTACAAAGAACATATTTATGTTTAATCACCACATAATCTGTGTAAAGCTGCTTTGAGACAATGTCCATTGTTAAAAGCGCTATACAAATAAAAATGAATTAAATTGAATTGAATTCTCCTTGACTACAACCCTGAACCCCATTCTCTGATCCAAACTGTTTATCAAAATAATCGCTCTTATGTTCAAAATCAAATAATATCTGCTTGTGGGGTCAGTCCATTGTGAGAATTGTGACCTTCAGGAAGATGAGTGAGGTACTGCGTCACACTCCTGTTGTTTTCACATTGCAATCTTTGTCATATCTTTGGTATGTTGGACTAAATTCCACACACTTCTTCTTCTCTGCAGCTGATCATATACACGGCTTGTCCCACACGCAGTGTTCAGATGTTCTGCACGATCACATTTACAAGAACAGGAAACTCATTCATTTCGCTAGAAACAGAAACTCAACTCATAGATACAAAGACATGATCCTTTAAGAAGTTATAAATGATGTTGTAAAATTCTGACAACTTCAAAATATTAAGTTCAAAATATTTCACACATTTTCAGATTCCAATTTCACACTATAAAATTAACATCAGAGACTAAATAACCTAAACATATGCTGGGAAAACACCAGTAAAGTAATGTAATGTAATGTAATGTAATGTAATGTAATAAGTTGATCGATGTGTAGTTGCTTCGTATGCAACATCTTTTATTCCTTTTTTTGTCCTGATGCCCATTTTTCTGTCATTGTCATGGGTTCAAATTTCAAATGAATGCAGATGAATGCAGTCGTCTGTTACTCGTTTCCAGGCACCGTGGGTGACAGTACACCTGGACGTGACTCAGGAGTATCTCGATTCACCTGCTGTGTTCTCTCGGGTAGTACACGACCCCCTTTCTAATCTAACAAGCGTGATAATATACACAGCCTCATAGGATATGACAGCCCCTTCAGTGCTCCCTGCTCGTGGGGTCAATCTATTGTGAGCATTGTGAACTTCAGTAAGACGGGTAAGGTACTGTGTTCAGTGTTCAGATTTTCTGCACGTTCACATGTACAAGAAAAGGAAACTCATTCACTTGGCTGGAAACAGAAATTCAACTCATAGGTACAAAGACATGATCCTTTAAGAAGTTATAAATGATGTGAAATTCTGACAACATCGAAATGTTTCGTCATCAAATGACAACAAAAAATATTGCACATATTTTTTGATCACACTATAAATTAATAAGGGGGGGGGGATCTTTCACTTTTCACTTCGATACTGAAGCCACGATACCTTCACTCTGAGGTAAATACAATGATCCTGTTGATGATCCTGTGTTCTCTCAGGTAGTACAAGACTCACTTTCTAATCTAGCCAGCATGCTTGTATTTTGATACCCCATCTGATATTGATTTTTTGGCAAAAACACCATTCTTGTCCTGGTTCAGATGGATTATGGGATGATTCTACTTTGCGTCCTCGTCTTCCAATGTCTGCCCCTGCCATTTCTGATCTCATGCCGTGTCACATTGTAATCAAACTCGAATGACTGCATTGCTAATTTGAAGGCGGTGGTCTATAACATTTTATAGCGCTGATTAATCTGCATAAAGAACATGCCACAATCAGGACCTGCAAAACATGAATTTTACTGGCCCCTACTGTCTATTTTGAGCAACTACAGGTTGATTTGACGTCCCTGCGAGAGATCTTTTGAAATATCTACCAGTAGTGCAGGGGCGGCCAACCCGCGGCTCTCGAGCCGCATGCTGCTCTTTGCCTGGTTTCACAGGTGGCTATTACATTCATATCAAAGTTTGTGTTTTTTTTCATGTGCGTGTTTGCTTCACTTTAATTCAATACGGTATTTTTAAGACTTAAATGATCTTGCCCCTATACACTGTAAAAAATTACCTATAGAATCCACCCAAAAATGTGAGGTAACAATTTGCATTCAGTCTGTTTGGGTAAATTTCATCTTATACTGTTCGTAAAGAGTCATCAGAGTAAATCAGCTATAACATGGCAATTAAAATGAGGTAAAATCTATTCATAATATTAGACAATGAATTACTTATTAAAAGTGAGTATTATTAACACCATAGTATTTTTTCAATTTATTTAATAATTGCTGTTATTAATTGACCAATTTGACTAACCATTATTGAATCAGGAAGGTAAACTTACTAATAACATTAAAAAGTTATCAGACTCAGTAGATCATGAATTTTTTCATAAACAACCAAAAATCAAACAAATGATTCTTTTTATATTCAACAAGAACATATTCAAATCTTGATCACAAGAAATTGAGTTTTTTCATTGAAACAGCATTATAAAAATACAAATAAATAAATTAGGCTAACATTGCTCAAATAGTGTGTCTACTTGTTCATTAATTAAACTTAGGACGCCTATTTGTTCAAATAACAAACATCTATACCAATGACTGTATCCTGAGACACTAATACTTGAATAGATGTATTTTTTATGTATACAATTAGATACATTTCAAAACATTTTGACATTAACAACAACAACAACAACAACAACAACAAAAAAAGGCAAGAAGCAGGCTATTCCATGAGTTTAATTTTGAGGTTGTGAACCTTCTTGAGACACTTGCCTCCATCCAGCTCCAAAATAAGTTTTTGAAATATACTTTAAAAGTATTCTTGAGCTTCTTGAGATATTCAAGGTTTAGAGCATAGATTAATCCTATCAACAACATGCATGCCTTGGTTTTGTATCCACACCCACTGCTCACTTGGATGCCCTCTATCACAATAGATACGTCTACTGGATCGTCCTCAGCCATGGGGTTATGGATCAAAAGCACCTTCATAGTTTGTTCTGTTTGGCCCTCCTGGTCATTTTTCATGTTTAACTGGCAGAAATAAACAACAATAAACTTTAATGCAAGCAATAAGTTAAGAGAAAAATGTAATGCTTAAACCCAATAACATTTATCAACTAACACTACATGCTGTAAATGAGAAAATTGTTCGTTTATGAGGCTGTCTGTAAACACCTTGTGTATATTGGTCATTTTATGGACAATAGGTCCAATCGTTTTAGTGTTGTGAAATTACATATTTTGCACAGCCAATTCATTTGTAATAAAATATTCCTCACTTTAGAGTTTTCAATGTTGAGTTTAGCTGAGTTTACTTTAACAGTCAAAGGCAGGCAAATTAACCTCATACAGACAAATGATTCAACTTGTACAGTAAACTCCAATTCCTATAGACAGACACATGCAGACTGGTATAAACATTTACATTTACAAGATTCCATTTAACATTTCAACATAACATTATAACAATTCTTAATTATTGACACATATATGGCATTGAACTAATCATAATTCATGGCTGCACATCTTAAAGTCAGTCATATTCATGTCACAACAGAAAAATGTGTGCAATTATGTCCATAGCCCCTTGTTGAAAAGCACTCATTTATTTTAGTACCTACAGTTAGGTAGGTAGTTTGTACTAGTATAAATTAGTGCTTTTTAACAAGGGGCTATGGACATAATTAAAAAACAAAACAATGTTTTAGATTTCAACACTAGAGTGTATTCAGCAATTGTGCATAAATTAAGCTTACTCAGGATATTTGTATAATGGCGTGGACAATTGTAGGCTTAATTTATGCACAATTGCTGAATTTAAAATGAAACTGCTATGACATTAAACAACTGACATTCACATCCATATGTCTATTTTTTAACATTAAAATGACATTTGTTGTCGTGACGAACGTCATTTCCTAAGCACAACTTTCAAATGATATTTAAAAATGCTGTAGCTCAAGCTTAACACCAAACCTTTTGTCTTGGAGTCACACACAGCTAGCTATATGATTTAGCTATGTTACTATCTACCTTTCGGTAACTTAATAAGATTAGAATATAATAGCACGGGTAAAAGTTTGCTGTACCATTAGCGCTTCAATAATGCAGCATATAAAAAGCACATTTTTTTACATTGTACAAGAGAAAATGTGTTTTTAGCTAGCTCGCTATGATCGATGTCTGAAGCTATACGTGAACTCCTCGTCTAACATAGAACAATGAGCACAATCTTATGACAGATAAAACTAACTAAGTGCCCATTTTCTTTTATTACATGATAAATAAGCAGGCTAAAAAGTTCTCTTACCGTCAGCACTGAAGCTTGACAATGTCGTCAACTTCCACAATCCAGCTCGCCCAACGAACATGTGCCCCAAATAGCTCTTGCTCTAACAGACAGGCCAAAGTTTTTGGGTATATATTACAAAGTTTTTTTAGTTTGCAGTTATTACTGTAAATAATTAGGTAGTGTGGGTTAATATTACTCATTATTATATAATTAAACGTGCTGACTTTCATATTAGGTAAATGGTACACTATTGGCAAGGGTAATATTTACCGCCCACCATTTTTTGCAGTGTGCTGGGAAACTTTGCAGTATTTTCATCTCACGCACATGCGCATTTGATAAAAATACCGTATTGAACTCAAGCGAAGCGAACACGCACACACACAAAAAAACAGAAAAAACACAAACACAAACTTCGATATGCAAATTAGTTACTTACATTTTAAGTAAACAGTTTGTGTCAAGTTCGCTCTCAAAATGCTCAAAATTTTGTGTGTGTGTGTGTGTGTGTGTGTGTGTGTGTGTGTGTGTGTGTGTGTGTGTGTAAAAGGAAGGGATGGGTGATGTTCATGTATGCCCATGTGTATGATGTGGCTCTTTGCGGTAACACAGTGAAAAATTGGTCTCTGACTGGTTGGCCACCCCTGCAGTAGTGGACTGATTTTCTAAATGGGTAGAAGCTTTTTTTTATGTTCTAAGGAAAATGCTAAGAGAGTAGTGAAAAGGAAATAATTCCTAGATTTGGGATTCCACTCTCTATTGACTCAGACAGAGGAACTCTATTTACTTTCAAGGTCACTTAAAACTTGTGTAAGGCTTTAAGCTTGCACTGGCATTTTCACATCGCTTATCACCCACAATCCTCTGGTGATGTAGAATAAATAAACAGGACCTTAAAGTCCAACTTCCTGTTGTTTTGGCTGAAATAAGAATGACACGAATCAAAACTACCAAACTTTCACAGTGTGAGGTGATTTTTTCTCTTTATTCTGGGAGCGTTCGCAGTTCGCATTGTGACATCACGTGTTAGACTCAGCATGTTAAACCTGTCATATACGTGATGTCACAATGAAAGTAATGTTCAGGTTCTGGCCAATCAGATTTGAGCATTTCACCTCTCTGTGCTTTAAAATGATTTTCATGTAAATCAGTGTGATATTGGATAAAGTAACGACATTGCAAGTGTGTGTTCATTGTGTGGTAAACATTAAAGAAGCAATAAAGAAAAATACGAGTAACAAATAAGCATCAGCGTGTTTTATTGCAGAAGCATAACAATTATTCCTCATTAACCAAATTATCAGGAGAATGGAAAAACTTCAGATTGGGATAAAGGCCCTGAACCTTTTCTAAGAAGGTTAAAACTACATTTTGGTTGTATTGTAGTTTCTCTTCACTTACACCTACACTTTTATCTTTCTCTGTTTTATTCCCTTTTACATCACATTTACGATCGATATTTATAAATATATAATATTTTGAAAATACAATATTCATTTTTATATTAGAATGTCTTTCAGAAAACTTGATTAAATTATACATGCAGGGAAGGTGATTTTTTCTCCCTATACAAGGATTATTCAGTGTATAGATCCATATTTCTGATTCATCATCTATTTTATTTTTTTCTAGTTCTTCTATAATTAAATCCTCACTGTGTTTTTCACTCTCTCGAAAATATGGACCAGATATCTTATCCATGCTATTCGGCATACTCTCACTCTTTTTTTTTAAAAGAAAAAATGCATGTTGTGTATTTATATCTTTTTTATATATAGATTTTGCTCTTTTCTCATCGAGCAATTTCAAAAATGTTTTTAAGTCAGTTGCTAAACTGCTCCTTTTCTCATTTTGTGAAGAATTTTGTTCTTCTTTTTTAAGATAATTACTTTGAAGAAAACTTGAAATATTTTTAAACTCGCTATTGTATTTTAT